>NC_056736.1:752900645-753040645 GCF_019279795.1 Protopterus annectens
GGTGTGTAGGACCATACATTTGTGACAGTAGTGTGTAGGACCATACATTTGTGACAGTAGTGGTGTGTAGGACCATACATTTGTGACAGTAGTGGTGTGTAGGACCATACATTTGTGACAGTAGTGGTGTGTAGGACCCTACATTTGTGACAGTAATGGTGTGTAGGACCATACATGTGTGACAGTAGTGGTGCATAGGACCATACATGTGTGACAGTAGTGGTGTGTAGGACCATACATGAGTGATAGTGGTGTATAGGACCCTACATTTGTGACAGTAGTGGTGTGTAGGACCCTACATTTGTGACAGTAGTGGTGTGTAGGACCCTACATTTGTGACAGTAGTGATGTATAGGACCATACATTTGTGACAGTAGTGGTGCATAGGACCATACATTTGTGACAGTAGTGGTGTGTAGGACCAGTTGAATAATGCAGGCATTAGAACTAGAGCTGCAGCCATTGACCAGAGCCCAGCATGGACAGCACCGTAGACGTAATCAGTTTAAGCATTTGCTTTCAGCTGCCGCCCGGTTCCCCTTCCCATTGTCTGTCTAGGAACTTTTCCTTCCTGACACTTTTAACATCTCACATTCACCAACCACTCCATATCTTCATATTTGATGTCTTATATCAGACCAGTCCTTAACAGTCCTCCACTCTTTGGATCTTGTCATTTAGTATTTTCCTTTGCCACTTCCTGGTTATGGCTCATTGTGATGTCACACACACACCTGCTCTGTAAGTAACATTGTAAGACTGTCTGTGACCACTAAGTTTCTCCACTATTCCAAGAATGCAAAAAATATTCCTATCTAGATTAGGGAATTTTCTTGAAATACCACCTTCAGTATCCCTTGAATACAAGCTAAAAGCCTCTTAGGACCACTCAAATTGGTCGGAAGTAAGCTATTCTGTCTTCATACTGTTGTCATTAGATCAAAGAAGGAACATTCCACTGATTTGTCTATGCTAGATCTGGTTCTGCCACCACAGCATTCAACCAGTTGTACCTGGCCTCTTTTGATCAAATGTATCCTGCTTTCCTAGGGTGGGAGAGAGCACTATTGTACCTGAAACTCTCCTCTTTTGGGCTGCTTGCCTAGATTCCAAGTATCTGATATTTGCTAAATTTGGGGTTGTGTTCCAAACTCTGCTGGTGGCCCATAAATGTGTAACCTGTCTAGAGTCACTTGCCCAACAGGGGAGCATTTTTTTTCTGGTAGTTCTGCACCACTTTTCATGCTAAAATGCCTAGATTTTGGTACCTTCTGTCTCTCTCTGTCTTGGAAAGTTGGTGATTTTGGTACCTTCTATCTCTATTGGATGATGCCTTAACATACCTTTCTTTCAAAGTTAGTCATTTCAGCTTTCATGAACATGTGAATGATAAATATGTCCCTTTATCAGATGAAATAAAGACTTCTAAAAAGGATTTGGCATTGCAAACTCTGCGCTTAGGATCCTCTTCTAAATTGTGATCATAATTTTGTTTTGGAATCTGTTAACCTTCCTCCATTTGAATGGAATCCTTGAAGATGAATTTTCTTTCCTGGGAGCTACTTTTCTTGGTAGGATTCACTTCAGATACAAGGATTGCTGATAGGTAGGTTCCATAATGGGACCCCTCCCCCCCATATACACTAATCTTAGAATTATGCTTAACTGATTAGGGACTGCTCGCTCATTTTTCTGTTTACTTCCCAGGTTGGTTAAGCAAAGAGGAAACTGTTCTGTTTTGGTTAGGTTTATTAGACAGTACTTAGCCTCTGCAGCTTTTTGGTTGTAGGTGAAATGTATTTTTGCGCCTTTGTATGGGGCAGGTAATGCAGTGTGATATATAAGCAGATCACGTCTTTAACTGGTTGTCCCATGTTCTATGTATTATTAGAAAATCCTGAGATTTGCAGCATCAGCTGTATGTTACAGAGGTTTTCTGTTAAGAACACTTACAGTACTGCTACGTGGTGTGCACTCAGACTTGTATAACTTGGACATCAAATCTGAGACTAGAACAGTATTTGGTGGAACCAATGTCTAAGGCTTTACAGAATAACAGTGCATTTAGTATTGCTGTTTGTAACTGGTTCATGAAATGAAGTAGTAGTTGGGTGACATCTAGAAGGTAGATGAATATGAAAGCAGCTAAATGTAACCCTGTATCTTACAGTGTCTAAATGGTTTCCAATGTTCCACGTAGACCCTATCATCATGTATAGGAAAAATAATATAAATAAACTTAAAATAATACATCTGGAGCATTTCTCCCTGGGCCTCCACTGAAAATGGGTTCTGTCCCAGTCCGTCTTTCCCAATAGATAATGAATTGACAGTGATGTAAGCAGGAGCTTAGTTTGAGTCTTGCATTAGTTTTAGCCACTAACATAGAAGCTCCTGATGCAGAATAACTGCTAAAGACACCAAGCTGATGGGTTTCATCTTTGGGGAGTGGGTTGTGTTCAAGAGGTGCAGACATGCTTAGTTGAGTCCGACTACAGAAGGAAGTAGCCTGTAATGTCTGTTTACGTTTAGAATATCCACTTGTAAGCACTGTCGCAAACAACAAAAGGCTGCCTTTCAACAGAAATAAGAAGTTCATAGGTCCATAGGTAGGTACTTGGCTATTGGCCCTAGGGCCTATACAAGCCTAGCCAAAGAGGTACCCCGGCTTTTGCCACCCAAGAAAATTATTTTCCTGTGCCCCTGTCAAGCAGAACCACAGAAGAAGTTTAACTGTATGTATTTGCTGGAAAGTTAGCTGCTGAAGTTCATCAATTAAATATCTATGTTTAATACTGGATGCTAGGATTTTTGTGCATTTCAAGTTTTAGGTAATAATTAATGATGGTCTGTATATATTTGTTTACTGGAAAAGCTTGACTGAACAGACCTTTTTACAGTGGAGGCTTGTGGAGAAAAGCTCTCTTCTGTGGTTTTAAAACAGCGGACTGCTTTGTTTAGCAGTGCTCCTCTCTGATTGTAAATACTGAACCACTTTGTTTAAAAATATACTGCAGTATGAACAGAAATCTTGACAACAGTAAGGATTATTTAAAAAAAACAATAGAATATTATAGAAATGGCATCTGGTTATTCACTGTGCTTATGCAAAAGCTACAACAGATTTTATGATGTACTATACTGACAAGCCATATTAATAAGGCTTTTTGGAGAACTTGTTTATACAGTGTATAAAGTACTTTTTTGACATTTGCTACTGATTTCATCAATCTTTGCTGCGTATATTCTTAATTAGCCTTTTGTTTTGGGCCCTTTTAACTTTTCTTTTTTAGTACTTAATCATAGTTGCGTTGCAGTTAACACTGAAAATCTGATGTAATGACAGATAATGAAAACCATCTGCAAAGGGAAATACAACCATCTATTTGCTGAATTAGTTTTGTGGTTGACAACATCAAACATACATATTCTCATATTAAGTTAATACAGACATGATACATGCTGGCAGAATAAAGTAAAATACTAATACAGAACATTTGCTGGCAGGATGAAGTAAAACATTTCATGCATTCCCTATAAAGCTGATTGCTCTGAGCAATAGTGAAATGTTGCAGGCAACAGTGTGTACTTAGCTTAGAAATGAGGAATCAGGCAAAGATTTGCAGTGGTTGTACTGATAAGCAGTGCTGTGTGGCAACATCAGGAGTCCTTAAATATCCAAAGTGAGATTGATCATGCTTAAGCGTAGGCACTTCATTTCCAGCTACATAAATGAGCAGTTTAACATCGATTCGTGCAGTGAAGCGCATGCTTAGAAGTGGAAAAATAGTATCCACAGACCAGTGCCATATTACATGAAGCCACAAGAACCAAAATGTGAACTCGTATGCTAATATCTCTGAAAACATAACACTGTGCTTGTAGTAGCTGTAATCTTGTCTTACCTTGGCAGGAAAGACCAGTGCCACAGTAGTTTACAGGTGCAGTGCCATAGTGCCCACATGTCGTGCTTAAAAGGGAAGGAAAGGTGTGTATAGAAAATCAGAAAAAGGACAGCAGGAAATGGGCAGTCTCACATCTCACACAATGACAAGTAATAGTGTGCAGGATTGGGGGAGGGGTGTAGGTCATTTATTTGTGAAACAGTCCTATTGCTTCTGTATAGAGATACAAAAGGAAAGAGGCAGAACAATGAAAGGCAAAAGCTGCTTAGGAAAGGTGGGGTAGTTTGCATGGGCAGACAGACATAGGGTTACCACTGTCCCTCTTTGAGCAATTGTGTCCTGTGGAAAAAAATGCAAAAATTATTTGCCAAGTTTTATTTAATAGTTGTGTAAAATATTTTTGTTTGAAATATCTAAAGATAACAATTCAAATGCTAGAAGAATAAGCATTTTTTGGTAAAAAAAGTAATTTTGTCCTTTGCACTGGCTGTGGGTATTTTTTGTCCTTCAAAATCTCATGTTTCTACAAAACATGTCCCACTTTGAGCATTAGCTTGCATGATTAAGGTGAGGTAGAGGGTGAAGAAGTCTGTTACAGTAACTATGAAAACACTAGATGTATTAATCTGTTTTTAGTCCATATTGAATCCAAGTTGTCATTATCTGATTACTGGTCTGTTTGTCGGCACCATTGTGCTACTGGTCAACAGTTATTTGTTTTTGTGCCCCTCGCTCAGTTAGCAGTCTGAATGGTGCTACAGTAAACTCAGTTAACTGGCACCCACAGGGATTGGTAAATGTAGGATAACTGTAGTTTCTTGTTGCTTGAAAGTTACTATTAAAAATAGGCTTGACTAATACTGTACCCTGTATTATTTGTTTGGTTTGACTTGTTCTTAGGTTGGGGGGAGAGAGAATTTATTCCCATCTTCTTTTTTAAAACTCTAAAAATGCAAGATATGTTTCTGCGGGGAGAAACAGAAAGTGCAACACATGAAAATTGTACTGTATTTCTTCGATTTTTTTTTTCTGGCTGCTTCAGAGTTCTGTTTGCTTGAAGTCTGGTTAACTGAGAGTTTACTGTACCCTCAATTTGAAGATGAGGAGGAAAAAGTTCTTCTGAAGTCGAAGATCAAACTAACAAACAAACAAAAAAAGTTCTTGTGATGCTGTGGAGCCCTTTGCTACAATTACACACGCACACGCACACACACACACACACACACACTAAAAGTCATTTCAGCAGCTGCACACTGTGAGATACTATCCACTGCTGTTTAGGTAACTGTCTGTACTGCACATGCACTCAGTCTGCTACTTTTGAAGAGAAAATGGGAAAGGTGGTTTGTTGGACCCTAAATAATTAACCCCACTTTATTTTATAACCACAACCATGACCAGCAAGTAAGAGAGCCGTTGCACCATCAAGCCAGCCCATACCAATGAACTCCAGATTTTTACAGAATGTCCAGATTTTTTTGGTCTATTCATCATAAAATTTGTATTTTTCTGGCAAGTCATTGGAAAGATCTGAGGACTGAAGTCACTAAATAACATACATTTGAGTTTCAAACTTCAGATCCTTCAGAAAATTTATATTAATGCAAACCTTGTTACTCAAGCAACTTTCTAAGTTTATAAGAGCAATATTTAAAATATGTCCCTATTTTTCAGGGCAGGGAGCATATTTAGTGATAACCTTAACAGTTGTGATGTCATGGTAGAGTGTATGGCCAGTATCATATTGGCCACACCCCCATGTCCCACTTTGGCTTGCTTAAAACGTGGTAACCCTGTGTCAATAGACTGGCACTGCCCCATGTGATTCAACAGACAATCAAAGGGTGCTACTTGCAGGCCAAGCACCCTGAAAAAGCCAAAGCAAGACTTAATACCATGGTTCCTTAAAAAAAGAATCTGTCAAGTATTATAAAATGTATTGGCAGTAGGTGGAGTTACAAAACTTAGATATTAATAACCTGAGTGTAGTGAATGTTTACAAATTAGATATTAAATTGTAAATTGTGACTGAGGGTGGGTGTCAATCCCACTTAAAAAGAATCATACAGATTATTTAAAGAGGCATTGTTGGTTCGGGAACTTTGTGCCTAGTTGCTTCCTGCTTTGCCTCAGATTTTTAAGGCAGGAGGCTGAGTTTTATGATCACCATATGTTGAGCAGGTTTTTTACTTTAAATGCTTTGTTTAAAATTTACAGTAATCTGATTTAAAGGTATACAAGTGTGAAATCTTCGAATGACTGTGTTTGCATACAGAGGATGGGGGGTATAAATGCCCAAATAAAGTTGAGTTCCAATTTTTTGTTGTTTTAATTCTTCATCTGGTTGGTCTGATTTTCTTACTTTATGCCTTCGTGACAGAGACCAAAGAATGTCCATTATTAGTGCAACAAGAAAATGCTGATCTTCATGTTTAATGTATGAATGGCACCTAAAATATTCTTTTGTAAAATAAATGGTACCTCAT
This sequence comes from Protopterus annectens, assembly GCF_019279795.1. Classification (NCBI taxonomy): domain Eukaryota; kingdom Metazoa; phylum Chordata; order Ceratodontiformes; family Protopteridae; genus Protopterus; species Protopterus annectens. Next base: position 752,907,037 of record NC_056736.1, read on the forward strand.
ATACCTGGCTAAAAGAATTAAAACATCATCAAAACATATACAAGACACGGTGGTATGACTTATTCCTAAAATATAACCCATAAAGACACATTGGTATGACTTATTCGTAAAATATAACCCCTACCTCTGAAACCAACATATACAAGACACAGTGGTATGACTTATTCGTATAATATAACCCCTACCTCTGAAACCAACATATACAAGACACAGTGGTATGACTTATTCGTATAATATAACCCCTAATACCTCTGAAACCAACATATACAAGACACAGTGGTATGACTTATTCGTAAAATATAACCCCTACCTCTGAAACCAACATATACAAGACACAGTGGTATGACTTATTCATAAAATATAACCCCTACCTCTGAAACCAACATATACAAGACACAGTGGTATGACTTATTCAAAATATAACCCCTAATACCTCTGAAACCAACATATACAAGACACAGTGGTATGACTTATTCGTATAATATAACCCCTACCTCTGAAACCAACTTATACAAGACACGGTGGTATGACTTATTCGTATAATATAACCCCTAATACCTCTGAAACCAACATATACAAGACACAGTGGTATGACTTATTCGTATAATATAACCCTAATACCTCTGAAACCAACATATACAAGACACAGTGGTATGACTTATTCGTAAAATATAACCCCTACCTCTGAAACCAACATATACAAGACACAGTGGTATGACTTATTCAGAAATATAACCCCTACCTCTAAAACCAACATATACAAGACACGGTGGTATGACTTATTCATATAATATAACCCCTAATACCTCTGAAACCAACATATACAAGACACGGTGGTATGACTTATTCGTAAAATATAACCCCTACCTCTGAAACCAACATATACAAGACACGGTGGTATGACTTATTCGTATAATATAACCCCTAATACCTCTGAAACCAACATGTACAAGACACAGTGGTATGACTTATTCGTATAATATAACCCCTAATACCTCTGAAACCAACATATACAAGACACAGTGGTATGACTTATTCGTAAAATATAACCCCTACCTCTGAAACCAACATATACAAGACACAGTGGTATGACTTATTCAGAAATATAACCCCTACCTCTGAAACCAACATATACAAGACACAGTGGTATGACTTATTCGTAAAATATAACCCCTACCTCTGAAACCAACATATACAAGACACAGTGGTATGACTTATTCGTAAAATATAACCCCTAATACCTCTGAAACCAACATATACAAGACACAGTGGTATGACTTATTCGTATAATATAACCCCTACCTCTGAAACCAACTTATACAAGACACGGTGGTATGACTTATTCGTATAATATAACCCCTAATACCTCTGAAACCAACATATACAAGACACGGCGGTATGACTTATTCGTAAAATATAACGCCTACCTCTGAAACCAACATATACAAGACACAGTGGTATGACTTATTCGTAAAATATAACCCCTAATACCTCTGAAACCAACATATACAAGACACAGTGGTATGACTTATTCGTAAAATATAACCCCTACCTCTGAAACCAACATATACAAGACACAGTGGTATGACTTATTCGTATAATATAACCCCTAATACCTCTGAAACCAACATATACAAGACACAGTGGTATGACTTATTCGTAAAATATAACCCCTACCTCTGAAACCAACATATACAAGACACAGTGGTATGACTTATTCGTAAAATATAACCCCTACCTCTGAAACCAACATATACAAGACACAGTGGTATGACTTATTCGTAAAATATAACCCCTACCTCTGAAACCAACATATACAAGACACAGTGGTATGACTTATTCGTAAAATATAACCCCTAATACCTCTGAAACCAACATATACAAGACACAGTGGTATGACTTAACGTATAATATAACCCCTACCTCTGAAACCAACTTATACAAGACACGGTGGTATGACTTATTCGTATAATATAACCCCTAATACCTCTGAAACCAACATATACAAGACACGGCGGTATGACTTATTCGTAAAATATAACGCCTACCTCTGAAACCAACATATACAAGACACAGTGGTATGACTTATTCGTAAAATATGACCCCTAATACCTCTGAAACCAACATATACAAGACACAGTGGTATGACTTATTCATAAAATATAACCCCTACCTCTGAAACCAACATATACAAGACACGGTGGTATGACTTATTCGTATAATATAACCCCTAATACCTCTGAAACCAACATATACAAGACACGGTGGTATGACTTATTCGTATAATATAACCCCTAATACCTCTGAAACCAACATATACAAGACACAGTGGTATGACTTATTCGTATAATATAACCCCTACCTCTGAAACCAACATATACAAGACACAGTGGTATGACTTATTCGTAAAATATAACCCCTACCTCTGAAACCAACATATACAAGACACAGTGGTATGACTTATTCGTATAATATAACCCCTACCTCTGAAACCAACATATACAAGACACAGTGGTATGACTTATTCAGAAATATAACCCCTACCTCTGAAACCAACATATACAAGACACAGTGGTATGACTTATTCGTATAATATAACCCCTAATACCTCTGAAACCAACATATACAAGACACAGTGGTATGACTTATTCATATAATATAACCCCTACCTCTGAAACCAACATATACAAGACACAGTGGTATGACTTATTCATAAAATATAATCCCTAATACCTCTGAAACCAACATATACAAGACACAGTGGTATGACTTATTCATATAATATAACCCCTAATACCTCTGAAACCAACATATACAAGACACAGTGGTATGACTTATTCATATAATATAACCCCTAATACCTCTGAAACCAACATATACAAGACACAGTGGTATGACTTATTCGTATAATATAACCCCTAATACCTCTGAAACCAACATATACAAGACACAGTGGTATGACTTATTCATATAATATAACCCCTAATACCTCTGAAACCAACATATACAAGACACAGTGGTATGACTTATTCATATAATATAACCCCTAATACCTCTGAAACCAACATATACAAGACACAGTGGTATGACTTATTCATATAATATAACCCCTAATACCTCTGAAACCAACATATACAAGACACGGTGGTATGACTTATTCATATAATATAACCCCTACCTCTGAAACCAACATATACAAGACACAGTGGTATGACTTATTCGTAAAATATAACCCCTAATACCTCTGAAACCAACATATACAAGACACAGAGGTGTGACTTATTCGTATAATATAACCCCTAATACCTCTGAAGCCAACTTATACAAGACACAGTGGTATGACTTATTCGTATAATATAACCCCTACCTCTGAAACCAACATATACAAGACACAGTGGTATGACTTATTCGTATAATATAACCCCTACCTCTGAAACCAACATATACAAGACACAGTGGTATGACTTATTATAATATAACCCCTACCTCTGAAACCAACATATACAAGACACAGTGGTATGACTTATTATAATATAACCCCTACCTCTGAAACCAACATATACAAGACACGGTGGTATGACTTATTCAGAATATAACCCTAATACCTCTGAAACCAACATATATACAAGACACAGTGGTATGACTTATTAATATAACCCCTACCTCTGAAACCAACATATACAAGACACAGTGGTATGACTTATTCAGATAATATAACCCCTAATACCTCTGAAACCAACATATACAAGACACGGTGGTATGACTTATTCGTATAATATAACCCCTACCTCTGAAACCAACATATACAAGACACGGTGGTATGACTTATTCGTATAATATAACCCCTAATACCTCTGAAACCAACATATACAAGACACGGTGGTATGACTTATTCGTAAAATATAACCCCTAATACCTCTGAAACCAACATATACAAGACACGGTGGTATGACTTATTCGTAAAATATAACCCCTAATACCTCTGAAACCAACATATACAAGACACGGTGGTATGACTTATTCGTAAAATATAACCCCTACCTCTAAAACCAACATATACAAGACACGGTGGTATGACTTATTCGTATAATATAACCCCTAATACCTCTGAAACCAAGATATACAAGACACAGTGGTATGACTTATTCGTAAAATATAACCCCTACCTCTGAAACCAACATATACAAGACACGGTGGTATGACTTATTCGTATAATATAACCCCTAATACCTCTGAAACCAACATGTACAAGACACAGTGGTATGACTTATTCGTATAATATAACCCCTAATACCTCTGAAACCAACATATACAAGACACAGTGGTATGACTTATTCGTATAATATAACCCCTAATACCTCTGAAACCAACATATACAAGACACGGTGGTATGACTTATTCGTATAATATAACCCCTACCTCTGAAACCAACATATACAAGACACAGTGGTATGACTTATTCGTAAAATATAACCCCTACCTCTGAAACCAACATATACAAGACACGGTGGTATGACTTATTCGTAAAATATAACCCCTAATACCTCTGAAACCAACATATACAAGACACGGTGGTATGACTTATTCAGAAAATATAACCCCTACCTCTGAAACCAACATATACAAGACACAGTGGTATGACTTATTCATATAATATAACCCCTACCTCTGAAACCAACATATACAAGACACAGTGGTATGACTTATTCGTATAATATAACCCCTAATACCTCTGAAACCAACATATACAAGACACAGTGGTATGACTTATTCGTATAATATAACCCCTACCTCTGAAACCAACATATACAAGACACAGTGGTATGACTTATTCGTATAATATAACCCCTACCTCTGAAACCAACTTATGCAAGACACAGTGGTATGACTTATTCATATAATATAACCCCTAATACCTCTGAAACCAACATATACAAGACACAGTGGTATGACTTATTCGTATAATATAACCCCTACCTCTGAAACCAACATATACAAGACACAGTGGTATGACTTATTCGTATCATATAACCCCTACCTCTGAAACCAACATATACAAGACACAGTGGTATGACTTATTCGTATAATATAACCCCTACCTCTGAAACCAACTTATACAAGACACAGTGGTATGACTTATTCAGATAATATAACCCTACCTCTGAAACCAACATATACAAGACACAGTGGTATGACTTATTCGTATAATATAACCTCTACCTCTGAAACCAACATATACAAGACACAGTGGTATTGACTTATTCGTATAATATAACCCTAATTCCTCTGAAACCAACTTATACAAGACACAGTGGTATGACTTATTCGTAAAATATAACCCCTACCTCTGAAACCAACATATACAAGACACAGTGGTATGACTTATTCATATAATATAACCCCTAATACCTTTGAAACCAACATATACAAGACACAGTGGTATGACTTATTCGTATAATATAACCCCTAATATCTCTGAAACCAACATATACAAGACACGGTGGTATGACTTATTCGTATAATATAACCCCTACCTCTGAAAGCAACATATACAAGACACAGTGGTATGACTTATTCGTATAATATAACCCCTACCTCTGAAACCAACATATACAAGACACAGTGGTATGACTTATTCGTATAATATAACCCCTACCTCTGAAACCAACTTATACAAGACACAGTGGTATGACTTATTCGTATAATATAACCCCTAATACCTCTGAAACCAACATATACAAGACACAGTGGTATGACTTATTCATATAATATAACCCTACCTCTGAAACCAACATATACAAGACACAGTGGTATGACTTATTCGTATAATATAACCCCTAATACCTCTGAAACCAACATATACAAGACACAGTGGTATGACTTATTCGTATAATATAACCCCTAATACCTCTGAAACCAACATATACAAGACACAGTGGTATGACTTATTCGTATAATATAACCCCTACCTCTGAAACCAACATATACAAGACACAGTGGTATGACTTATTCATAAAATATAATCCCTAATACCTCTGAAACCAACATATACAAGACACAGTGGTATGACTTATTCGTATAATATAACCCCTACCTCTGAAACCAACATATACAAGACACAGTGGTATGACTTATTCGTATAATATAACCCCTAATACCTCTGAAACCAACATATACAAGACACGGTGGTATGACTTATTCATATAATATAACCCCTACCTCTGAAACCAACATATACAAGACACAGTGGTATTGACTTATTCGTATAATATAACCCCTAATACCTCTGAAACCAACTTATACAAGACACAGTGGTATGACTTATTCGTATAATATAACCCCTAATACCTCTGAAACCAACATATACAAGACACAGTGTTATGACTTATTCATATAATTTAACCCATAATACCTCTGAAACCAACTTATACAAGACACAGTGGTATGACTTGTTCGTAAAATATAACCCCTACCTCTGAAACCAACATATACAAGACACAGTGGTATGACTTATTCGTATAATATAACCCCTAATACCTCTGAAACCAACATATACAAGACACAGTGGTATGACTTATTCGTATAATATAACCCCTACCTCTGAAACCAACATATACAAGACACAGTGGTATTGACTTATTCGTATAATATAACCCCTAATACCTCTGAAGCCAACTTATACAAGACACAGTGGTATGACTTATTCGTAAAATATAACCCCTACCTCTGAAACCAACATATACAAGACACAGTGGTATGACTTATTCATATAATATAACCCCTAATACCTCTGAAACCAACATATACAAGACACAGTGGTATGACTTATTCGTATAATATAACCCCTAATACCTCTGAAACCAACATATACAAGACACGGTGGTATGACTTATTCGTATAATATAACCCCTACCTCTGAAACCAACATATACAAGACACAGTGGTATGACTTATTCGTATAATATAACCCCTACCTCTGAAACCAACATATACAAGACACAGTGGTATGACTTATTCGTATAATATAACCCCTACCTCTGAAACCAACTTATACAAGACACAGTGGTATGACTTATTCATATAATATAACCCCTAATACCTCTGAAACCAACATATACAAGACACAGTGGTATGACTTATTCGTATAATATAACCCCTACCTCTGAAACCAACATATACAAGACACGGTGGTATGACTTATTCGTATAATATAACCCCTAATACCTCTGAAACCAACTTATACAAGACACAGTGGTATGACTTATTCGTAAAATATAACCCCTACCTCTGAAACCAACATATATAAGACACAGTGGTATGACTTATTCGTATAATATAACCCCTAATACCTCTGAAACCAACATATACAAGACACAGTGGTATGACTTATTCATATAATATAACCCCTACCTCTGAAACCAACATATACAAGACACGGTGGTATGACTTATTTGTATAATATAACCCCTAATACCTCTGAAACCAACATATACAGGACACAGTGGTATGACCTATTCGTATAATATAGCCCCTACCTCTGAAACCAACTTACAGTCCTTTTCAAGCAGAGTAGAGATCTTTGCACCTTCAAAGAAAACCTAGATAATTGGATGGGCAGCCTCAAATTCTCCCCCAGCCTGTCTTGTCTTGTACTCCTAGAGGATGGAGGTAGATTTGGGATAAGGGTTTTCATTTAGACTTGTAATAGTTTGCAGACTGATTGTCTAGTACTTAGCTATGAAGGTAGTACTTATCTGTGAAGACTATGCTGCAATACTTCATTACTTACCATCTACCAGACGAATTTGCTTATTAGAATGTATAGTAAAACAAATTATGTGGACTTTTTAGTAGGTTCATAGATTAGTACTAGGCTAACTGTCCTTGTGGGCCATTTTAAGCCTAGCCAATTACCCCATGTGAGAATCAAAGTGTACATCTTGTGTCTGTAAGGAAGCCACCTTAACAGTTATGCCAACCTCCCTTCCCCTTTTTCAGTAGTATCTTGACTTGCCTTAATAAATAGTGAAAAAATGTGTAAATAAAAATGATGTCCATCCATTTTGTAAACTGCTTTGCCTGGTGGCAGTTATTGTTTTAAGTAGCCCAGACTGTCTTCTCGTCAACAAATGTTTTTAACTTTTTCTGTCATGTCCATAGGCAAGCTGAAAAAAGTGATGCCTACTGCCCAAGTAAAATTAAAAACTCAAGTTCCCAGGAACCAAACAACATACTTAGTGGTTTCCTACAGAAAATCATGGAAACATAATTAAACCTTATCTGTCAGTTAGACAAATTGTTGGCATTTGCTGATATCCCTGATGTGCTGGTAACAGGCTGCAGTGGTACCAGTTTGTGATGGGGAATGATTTCTGACCAGTAGTCTAGGTAAAATAATGGGGACAGTCATAAGGGAGGTTATCCAGAAATAGTACTGGGAACATACAACTGATGGATATGAAACCGTATGCCTTTATTAACAGTTAGCCGAGTGGAATTACATACCTGTTGACTTGCAAATTTCCTGTCAGGATAGCTTTTGCCTGAGCTAAATTCTTAGGAATACAATTTTGAAACCTACCTGTAAATAAATGTATAAATATCCAAAACTGTAAAAGTTACAAATAAAGTTAAAACATCCATACATGGGTGATATTCTTTATTTTATTTATTTATTGACATTTGGTAACCAACAAAGTCTGACTGGGTCTGAAACCCTTTTCCAGTGGAGACTTGGAGAGAAAAGCTCCAACAGTGATTAAAAAAATAACAATACCAGTAGGCATATAACATCAAATTATAAACAATATTAATTAAATGCATGATGTACAATATGAGGTAGAGAAAATATTTACTAATTAACATTTGGGATAGAAAAAAATTAACAACACATAAAATATATTTTTACATATAAATAGGTTGGATTATAGGCATTAGGAAAAAAAAAACATTTGATGGTTCTAGAAAGGAAGGGTTAGTTTTATTTATTTATTTAACATTTGTTGACCGGGAAAGTCCGACTACGTTCCACAGAGCCTGTTTTCAGTGGAGGCCCGGGGAGAAATGCTCCAGATGCATGTCTTTGAAATGTGGGAGGAAACCGGAGTACCTGGAGGAAACCCACACAAACACAGGGAGAACATGCAAACTCCACACAGAAGGCACCCCAGCCGAGAATTGAACCGGAGAACCTCTTGCTGTGAGGCGACAATGTTAACCGCTGCACCACTGTGCCATCCAATCTTTAAGGATATTAGTGTGCATGAAAGGAGTAAAAGGGCAGAAGTAAAAGTGAGGTTTAAATGTAAGGATGAGTTGTTCGGGAGATAGTGTGATGTGCTGTATTAAGGAAATTAAGAATTAGTGGGAAGGGGATGTGTAAAGAGAGACAGAAAGATAAGAGTGGGTGAAAGGAGAAAAAATTAGGAGAGTATTTATTATTTAGTTTGCATTTGTTGACTGGGATAGTCTGACTGAGCTGAATAGCCTTTTGCAGCGGAGGTCTGGGGAGAAAAGCTCCACAAACAGTACAATAAAGGTTGAACATTAGAAATTAACAAAATGATACAACGATTGTACAATAAATGTAAATGAAAAAGCAGTACAACAATGTCAGGACAAATTCTGACAATAGAGCAGGATAAATAAGATTATGGGCAGAGAAAAAGAGGGACAAAGAAAAATCGAAGATGGGAGTTAGATATTGGCTGTAGGGCACAGGAAGGGGGGAGATAGATGTTGGCTGTTGGGCACAGGAAGCGGAGAGTTAGATGTTGGCTGTAGGGCACAGGAAGGGGGGAGTTAGATGTTGGCTGTAGGGCACATGAAGGAGGGTGTTAGATGTTGGCTGTAGAGCACAGGAAGGGGGAGTTAGATGTTGGCTGTAGGGCACAGGAAGAGGGGAGTTAGATGTTGGCTGTAGGGCACAGGAAGCGGGGAGTTGGAGGTTGGCTGTAGGGCACAGGAAGGGGGGAGTTAGATGTTGGCTGTAGGGCACAGGAAGGGGGAGTTAGATGTTGGCTGTAGGGCACAGGAAGGGGGGAGTTGGATGTTGGCTGTAGGGCACAGGAAGGGAGGAGTTGGATGTCGGCTGTAGGGCACAGGAAGGGGGGAGTTAGATGTCAGCTGTAGGGCACAGGAAGGAGGGAGTTAGATGTAGGCTGTAGGGCACAGGAAGGGAGGAGTTAGATGTTGGCTGTCGGGCACAGGAAGGGAGGAGTTAGATGTTGGCTGTCGGGCACAGGAAGGGGGGAGTTAGAGGTTGGCTGTGGGGCACAGAAAGGGGGAGTTAGAGGTTGGCTGTGGGGCACAGGAAGGGGGGAGTTAGAAGTTGGTTGTGGGGCACAGGAAGGGGGGAGTTAGATGTTGGTTGTAAGGCACAGGAAGGGGGGAGTTAGATGTTGGTTGTAAGGCACAGGCAGAGCAATGAGTTGAACCGGTAGTCTTTTAGTGTAAACTTGAACATTTTGGTATTATTTATCCTGGTAATATTCTTTGGAAAATTGTTCCATAGCTTAGCTATGGCACAGGAATTGAGACACTGACCAGCTGTTTTCTTGTGTTTGTGTATATTTATAAGTTGTTTTTCAGCAGAACTGAGATTTATATATTTACATATAGAAGGACTGGAGTTTCTGGAAGAAATGTTAAGAAAGGATCAAAGTTTTAATTGAAAAAGATACAGATGTGATTTTGGTACTGATGGAACTAGTTCTTAAACACAATTTTATTTACTTTGAAGGGGAATTTTTTCAACAGACAAAAGGGGAGCAATGGGGGGCTATGTGTGCACCTACTTTTGCAAATCTAGTACTGTCATGGTGGGAGGAAAATATATATATTTAACTCTAAATATAAAGAAAGCTGGGTACTTTACAAGCGATTTCTGTATGATATTTGTATTTTTTGGGTGGGCAGTGAGGAAAAGTTTGGGGAATTGTTTGAATATCAAACAGTACAAAGTTTTTGAATTTTACCTATAAAACTGGATATGCTGAACCTGATTATCTAGATGTCAGTCTTTGAAAGGACATGGACAGTAGAACATTTATATGAAATGTTTATAGGAAGGACACATTGTAACTCCTTCCTACATTTACAGAGTGCACACCCATACCTCCAGAAAAAGGGCATTGTGAAGGGTCAATACATTCGGGGTAGTAGAATGACCTCTGATGACTGTGGTTTTATGAAGGAGATTGAACTGCTTAAATCTATGTTTTTAGAAAGAGGTTACACTGAAGGTTTGATAATGGAGATTCACAAAGAAGTTCTTAAACATAGAAACAACAAATCTGCACCCATTCTAGGTATAGAAGTAGTCCTGGAAGAGGTTAACACACAAGATAGAGAGATAGAAAGTAATTTTTGTAATACCTTTGTTTTTGATTACACTGGGGATGCCAACACTATTAAGGAAATAATAAAGGAAGATCTGGACCTTGCAAAGGCATTTGACACAATACCCCACTTGGGCATCATAGATAAGCTATCCAGCTTAAATATAAACCCCTATGTCACAAGATGGGTCACAAACTGGCTCAAAGACAAAACCCACAGAGTGAGAATTGCTGGAGCCATGTCAGACTCGAAACCGGTCACAAGTGGCATCCCACAGGGTTCTGTCCTGGGACCACTCTTGTTCGGTATATACTTTTCCGAGGTACAGGGAAACGTGGGAGGACTGGCTCACCAAGTTTGCAGACGACTGCAAACTGGGCGCCATAATCAACTCTCCAGCTGACACAAACATCCTTCAAAAAGGTCTCACAGAGACAGATAACTGGTGCCAGCGCCATGGTTTAAATCTAAATGCCAAAAAATATATAGTCATACCCTTTGGCAAAAACAATGTGCCCACAAATTACCACATAGGCGGAAACCCATTAAGTACAGAGAAAGTTATTAGAGACCTGGGGACCCAAGTTGATAGCAATCTCTCCTTTGAAAACCACATTGCCAAAGTGGTTAGAAAGACCTTCTACATAGCCCACCTCATCACGAAGGGTTTCACATCTAGATCAAGAGTGGTAATCGTGCCCCTTTATTCATCCCTCATCAGGCCCATCATAGAATACAATGGCCCTTTTGGGATGTACCTTACCCGACACCTGCAGCAATTAGAAAGACCCCAAAAGTATCTCACCAAGAGGATCAAGGGTCTCAAACAGATGCCATATGCTGCTTGATTAAAAAAACTCCAGCTCTACTCAATTGCATACCGCCTACTTCAAGGCGATCTATGCCTGACATACAAAGCTATGTCAAATCCAGAATTAATGGACATGCTCCACCTCAGTAAATCTAAATTCCTTAGAGCCACATGCTCGAGGGACTTGAACCTCAGCACAGAAATAAATAGAACTTGCTGGAGGGACAGGTTCATAACCCAGAGGCTCCCTTCGCTCTGGAATAGAATTCCAGTTCATGTGAGGCAGAGCACCTCACTGAATCTCTTCAAGAAGAATCTCGATAAGTGGATGGGGGATCGTAGGTTTGTCCCAGGTATTACTCCCGTGTCACTATTAGACAGAGGCACAGTAAACTAAACCTTAAAAAGGGCACAGTATACTCAAATCAAGGGGTGGCGTAAGCCATACAGAATCGGGCTAAGCTTATAATTGCCACAGGGCAGATAGCCTAGTATGAACCTAAGAATGGGATGGGTTTTCTAAAATTACTGACTTAAACCTTAGGTTTGATGGACCATTGAAATTTGTTTTTAGAAAAGGCAAAAGTATTAAGAATATTTAAAAAAACAAAGGTTTTAAGAAAGGTAGAAAGAAAGTGGCCACATACAAATGTGAGGTGTGCTAGCAATGTCCATACATTTCCAATACATCTGAGATATTCATTTCTAGTAGAAAGGAATACTTAACATCTAAATTGTATTCTAATTGTGACTTGAAAGGGTTAGTTTACATTGCCTGTTTTGAGAAATGTGAGGGATTTTATATCGGTAAAATGGAAAGATGTTTAAAGAGGAGGATTTATGAACCTATTTACGACATAAAGAAAGGTATTGTGAGAAATGCACTTTTTACATACGCAAGCATGTAATGATACTTCCTTTACAGTTTTTGTGATGGAAGAAGTAGAAATGGATGTCAGGGGCAGCTCATGGGAGACCAAATTAGAATATAGGGAGTTATAGTGGCAATTGATTTTAGAGTCCAATAAATGGCCGGGGTTAAATGATATGGTCTCAGTGGCCCCTGTTCTAAAACTAAGGGTGGCAAAATTGTGAAGGGATGCACTTCTAGAGGCAAAACAACATTTTTTTTTATTATCAAAGCTCTGATTTTTACTTTGAAGGGAATTTTTCAACAGACAAAAGGGGAGCAATGGGGGGCTATGTGTGCACCTACTTTTGCAAATCTAGTACTGTCATGGTGGGAGGAAAATATATATATTTAACTCTAAATATAAAAGAACGCTGGGTACTTTACAAGCGATTTCTGTATGATATTTGTATTTTTTGGGTGGGCAGTGAGGAAAAGTTTGGGGAATTGTTTGAATATCAAACAGTACAAAGTTTTTGAATTTTACCTATAAAACTGGATATGCTGAACCTGATTATCTAGATGTCAGTCTTTGAAGGACATGGACAGTAGAACATTTATATGAAATGTTTATAGGAAGGACACATTGTAACTCCTTCCTACATTTGAAAGTGCACACCCATACCTCCAGAAAAAGGGCATTGTGAAGGGTCAATACATTCGGGTAGTAGAATGACCTCTGATGACTGTGATTTTATGAAGGAGATTGAACTGCTTAAATCTATGCTTTAGAAAAGGTTACCCTGAAGGTTTGATAATGAGATTCACAGAAGTTCTTAAATATAGAAACAACAAATCTGCACCCATTTTAGTATAGAAGAAGTCCTGGAAGAGGTTAACACACAAGATAGAGATAAAGTAATTTTTGTAATACCTTTGTTTTGATTACACTGGGGATGCCAACACTATTAAGGAAATAAAGGAAGATCTGGACCTTGCAAAGGCATTTGACACAATACCCACTTTGGACATCATAGATAAGCTATCCAGCTTAAATATAAACCCCTATGTCACAAGATGGGTCACAAACTGGCTCAAAGACAAAACCCACAGAGTGAGAATTGCTGGAGCCATGTCAGACTCAAAACCGGGTCACAAGTGGCATCCCACAGGGTTCTGTCCTGGGACCACTCTTGTTCGGTATATACTTTCCGAGGTACAGGGAACGGAGGACTGGCTCACCAAGTTTGCAGGCGACTGCAAACTGGGCGCCATAATCAACTCTCCAGCTGACACAAACATCCTTCAAAAAGGTCTCACAGACAGATAACTGGTGCCAGCGCCATGGTTTAAATCTAAATGCCAAAAATATATAGTCATACCCTTTGGCAAAACAATGTGCCCACAAATTACCACATAGGCGAAACCCATTAAGTACAGAGAGAAAGTTATTAGGAGACCTGGGACCCAAGTTGATAGCAATCTCTCCTTTGAAACCACATTGCCAAAGTGGTTAGAAAGACCTTCTACATAGCCCACCTCATCACGGCGGTTCACATCTAGATCAAGAGTGGTAATCGTGTCCCCTTTATTCATCCCTCATCAGGCCCATCATAGAATACAATGGCCCTTTTGGGATGTACCTACCCGACACCTGCAGCAATTAGAAAGACCCCAAAAGTATCTCACCAAGAGGATCAAGGGTCTCAAACAGATGCCATATGCTGCTTTGATTAAAAAACTCCAGCTCTACTCAATTGCATACCGCCTACTTCTATGATCTATGCCTGACATAAAAGCTATGTCAAATCCAGAATTAATGGACATGCTCCACCTCAGTAAATCTAAATTCCTTAGAGCCACATGCTCGAGGGACTTGAACCTCAGCACAGAAATAAATAGAACTTGCTGGAGGGACAGGTTCATAACCCAGAGGCTCCCTTCGCTCTGGAATAGAATTCCAGTTCATGTGAGGCAGAGCACCTCACTGAATCTCTTCAAGAAGAATCTCGATAAGTGGATGGGGGATCGTAGGTTTGTCCCAGGTATTACTCCCGTGTCACTATTAGACAGAGGCACAGTAAACTAAACCTTAAAAAGGGCACAGTATACTCAAATCAAGGGGTGGCGTAAGCCATACAGAATCGGGCTGTTTATAATTGCCACAGGGCAGATAGCCTAGTATGAACCTAAGAATGGGATGGGTTTTCTAAAATTACTGACTTAAACCTTAGGTTTGATGGACCATTGAAATTTGTTTTAGAAAAGGCAAAAGTATTAGAATATTTAAAAACAAAGGTTTTAAGAAAGGTAGAAAGAAAGTGGCCACATACAAATGTGAGGTGTGCTAAGCAATGTCCATACATTTCCAATACATCTGAGATATTCATTTCTAGTAGAAAGGAATACTTAACATCTAAATTGTATTCTAATTGTGACTTGAAAGGGTTAGTTTACATTGCCTGTTGTGAGAAATGTGAGGATTTTATATCGTAAAATGGAAAGATGTTTAAAGAGGAGGATTTATGAACCTATTTACGACATAAAGAAAGGTATTGTGAGAAATGCACTTTTTACATACATAGCATGTAATGATACTTCCTTTACAGTTTTTGTGATGGAAGAAGTAGAAATGGATGTCAGGGGCAGCTCATGGGAGACCAAATTAGAATATAGGGAGTTATAGTGGCAATTGATTTTAGAGTCCAATAAATGGCCGGGGTTAAATGATATGGTCTCAGTGGCCCCTGTTCTAAAACTAAGGGTGGCAAAATTGTGAAGGGATGCACTTCTAGATGCAAAACAACATTTCTTTTATTATCAAAGCTCTGATTTTTATTTTAATAACTTTAAAACACCCTAATATGTACATAAGTTGTATTTTTTTAACATATGGTGGGATTTGTAAAGTTATATAACCTACATTGTTTATGAGTAGGTTTATTGTTTGAGTCACTGATTCTAGGGACAGCCACAAAGCATTCTATAGCTATGTCAAGAATCTCAATGGCAACACCCAGATCTGCTCTGAGTTGCAGCACAATTTCACAAAAATTACAGAACCAACTGATATTGCCAATGTCCTGGCAGATAGGTTCAGTGCTAACTTTACCCCCCTTTCAGACCCTAAAGGGCCCATATCTACACAGGAAGAATGCAGAGTCCCTGTAATCACAGCTACGCAGGTAAAAGCTCCACACTGTAAAGCCAAAATCACAGCATCCATGGGAATGGACAACATCCCAGGCTGCGTTTTACACGAACTTTAGAAAGAACTAGCTCCCCACCTAAGCACCCTGCTCAATCATAGTCTCACATCAGGCTTTGTACCCACTGAATGGTGCGCAGCAACAGTTGTCCCACTCCACAAAGGGAGAGCCACCACTGATCCCAGGAACTATCACCCTATTAGCCTGGCGAGCCTGGTCTGTAAGGCCATGGAACGTATCATCATGGAACTTATAAACAAAGACATTGGTAACCTCCAAACTCTGGACCCCACCCAGTTCGGGTTTATGAAAGGCAGATCATGCCTCCTGAACCTGATCGACTTCTTTGAGGCAGTCACCAAAGTTGTAGACGAGGGTAAGGTGGTTCACACAGCCTATCTTGACCTCGCCAAGGTTTTCAACACCATCCCCCATTCTGGAATTATAGCTAAATTCACTAAACTAGGTATAAATCCCTATGTCACAAGATGGGTTGACAATTGGCTCACTGACAGAACCCACATTGTAAAAGTTGCAGACTCCAAATCTGACTTCAAATCCTTGACAAGTGGAGTACCACAGGGTTCAATCCTGGGACCTCTCCTGTTATGCTAACACAGAAGGCCTTTGGCTAATGAAGTTCACAGATGACTGCAAACTGGGAGCCATAGTTGAGTCCCCAAATGA
Source organism: Protopterus annectens (assembly GCF_019279795.1). NCBI lineage: Eukaryota > Metazoa > Chordata > Ceratodontiformes > Protopteridae > Protopterus > Protopterus annectens. Next base: position 752,923,934 of record NC_056736.1, read on the forward strand.
TGTGGACATCCTACAGAAGGGCCTCACTGAGACAGATGTCTGGTGACAGAGCCATGGCCTCAAGCTCAATGCCAAAAAGTGCATTGTCATCCCCTTTGATAAAAACTCTGTACCCATGAACTGCCACATAGGCGGCAGTCTACTTAACACCGAATGTGTGATAAGAGATCTGGGGATCCAGGTGGACAGTAGTCTCTCCTTTGATAATCACATCACCACAGTAATCAGGAAATCCTTCTATGTGGCACACCTCATCACAAAAGGGTTCTCATCCATTAAAAAAGAGGTAATTGTTCCCCTCTACTCGACACTCATTCGACCCATTATATAGTAAAATGCCCCTTTTGGAATGTACCTCACAAGATATCTGCAGCAGCTGGAAAGGCCACAGAAGTACCTCACAAAGAGGATTACTGGCCTCAAACAGATGCCCTACACTGACAGTGTCAAAAAACTCCAGCTTTAATCCATAGCACATCACCTACTCTGAGGTGATCTTTGCCTAACATATAAAGCTATGTCAAATGCAGAGCTGTTGGACATGCTACACCTAAAGAAATCCCAATCCCTCCGAGCTACACACCCTAGGGACCTAAACCTTGTCACCACAATAAACAGGACATGCTGGAGGGATAGATTCCCATGGACTTCCTATACTCTGTAACAAGCTACCCATCTATGTCAAGCAAAGTTCCTCATTAGCACTCTTCAAGAAAAATCTTGATAAGTGGATGGAAAATAGGAAATACACCCTGGGGATCACTTCTGTGGCCCTGCTCGACAGGGGCACAGGAAAATAACTTTCTTGGGTGGGCAGTTAGTAACCTTGTTGTTAGCTAGGCTTACTTAGACCCTTGGGCTGATAGCCTAGTACGTACCTATGAACCTATGGTTTAATGTTTTGTTTAGCCCCTAGGTGTCAGTATTTTAATGTTTATTGTTGGTTAGTAAGGTATTTATTGAATTTTTCATTATATTTATCATTATTTTCATTATAATATGATGGGAGATATTTTTTGTATATGCATTTTTAGCACAGAATGACTTGAACTCACACTTTTTGAAATTAATGTTTTATTAAAGTTATTGTTACTGTTTTAATTCAAATTATACTAATTACGTATTTTAATGGGGAAGAGTATAAATAGGCTGCAGGGGAGGATGTGAAATATCTGATGAAGTTGTGGACGAAAACGTACTGTTCGTTGTCAGCATTAGTTTATTTGTTCCACTGCTCTACTATGCCTTATTGTGCTTCATTGTAAACTGTGGATTGTGATTAAATGGAGTATTGGTGGAAACAGCTATCCGGTGCCTTGTTTTGGATTATATTACCAAAAAACACAAGTGTCTGAGAAGCAGAGCAGACATATGGGGCAGAATGCTGGACATCTTGCTAAACATGTGCAGTCAGAGGTGTGAAGTCTGTAACTCTGTGTGTGCTGTTACATCATGTACTCCAGTATCAGCAAGTCTGCAACTATATAGAGCAGGAAATAAGGACAAAGCCATGAACAGAAGCAGCACAAAGGCCCACATATAAGGAGAAGGATTAAGTACTGGCCAGACAAATGTAGAAAGTGCAGAGAATAACAGGTTGTGCAGTAACATGGGTTCCTTGCTGTGTATGCAGTCAGCAATTCAAATGTCTCTCATCAGTTCCTAACATCATTCTATAATGATTTGCCACTGATGTACCAGAAAATCACAATGGTATATAATATGTACCATACATATTATGCAAAACCCTGTGCAGTCTATTACAATCTGTATACACCCTAGGTATGACTCCGATATTATGTGCAGCTCACAGCCGAGGAATCCCTTGGACATAATATCAGGGAGGTGCTGGACTGCTGAATCAGATGCAGCAGTCAATTGGCTGCAGCACACGAAATCCTGGACTGGAGTACAGGTAGGTCTGGCCTGGAGTCACCTTGAAATTACTAACAATCACACTGGGCATGATCCTACACTTAGCTAGTGTCGTCCCACATCTGATGTCTCTGCCTAAAGAACTGAGATGTGAATATATCTCTGTTGATACAGACAGCTATGTACATGTACCTGTCCCTCATCTAGCAGTATGCAGCACATATATAGTTATATATATATATATATATATATATATATATATATATATATATATATATATATATATATATATATATATATTTCTGGGTTCATTTCTAAATCTTGAAAGACCAAAATTTTGAAAGTTCAAAATACTGAAAACTCAAAATACTGAATCTCATAATATCAAAAAAACAAAGGACACCGACACTTACTATATTCTAGCACAAAGACATGCAGAAACATATTACTCTTCAAGTATAAGCAGGGGGGCAATCGGAGTTGATATATTTAAGTAGTAGGGGGTGCAGCCCCCACATCGGTGCTGCAGGGGGGCTTGCTCCCCTGCTTATAGTTGAAGAGTAATGTATTTCTGTATGTCCTTGTGCTGGAATATAAGTGTCAGTGTCCTGTATTTTTTTGATATTATGAGATTCAGTATTTTGAGTTTTCAGTATTTTGAACTTTCAAGATTTTGGTCTCAATATTTTGGGTTTCAGGATTTTGGGCTTTTGAGATTTAGAAGTGAACCCATATATATATATATATATATATATATATATATATATATATATATATATATATATATATATATATATCTATATATATATATATATATCTATATATATATATATATATATATAGGTTCCCCTTCACAAAGTCGGACGTTCCAAAACTCAAAATGCATATGGACGACACCATATGCTCGAATTTCGGAAGCTTGAGTTCGTGAAAGGGAAAAAAAAAACGTGTAACAAAAAAAGTGTTTCTGCAGGGGCAAGCCCCCCTGCACCCCCCATACCCCCTGCTACTTATTTATTCCAACTCCGAGATTGCACTGCAGAGCAGAAAGGGAAATATCCTGTTCTACACTGTATGCTGTTCCCCATTCACACAGTCAAGCTTCTACAATTTCGAGCATATGGTCTCGACCATATGCATTTCAAAATTGTGGCCGTTCGACTTTGTGAAGGGGAACCATATATATATATATATATATATATATATATATATATATATATATATATGTGTGTGTGTATCTACATAAAGGTGCAGAGTGATGTAGTGCTGCAGCTACTTATACACCAAATGTAACCAGTGGTGTGTGCAACTAGTACTGTGAGCTGTGTAATAGTAGGTAGGTAGGTGTTCTAACCTGACAGCCACTGTGTGTGTGTGTGTGTGTAGATATTACACATACAGCATTACAGACATGCCCATCAGACCTATGTCTGTGCAATGGTTAGTCATTATATGGCCCTGTGATTAGCATCCTCCTCAACATTGGCCTCCCTGGCAACAGCTACTGATGTCATCCACCTTAACAGCACTGGTAGACGCTCTCAAAACACACAAGCTCTGTGCTGCAGGTGATAACTACTTAGTGCTATAGTATCTACTGCTAGATAAGTAGGGGTTCTAATCTGAGAAAGGGCAACTCTGTGAATGTGTGTGTGTGTAAATATATCCGCTTGCAGCAGTGTGCATGTCTCGCCTGTGTGCAATGGTTATACATTTTGAGGCCCTGCCAACCCCCTTTTTTTGTCCTTTACAGGGCCTGCTGATGTCATCCACCTTAACAGCAGTAGCAAACATTTCCAAAACACATAAGCTTCGTGGTGCATGTGATAAGTACTCAGTGCTATAGTATATACTACTAGATAAGTATGGGTTCTAATCTCAGAAAGGGCAACTCTGTGAATGTGTGTGTGTAAATATTTCCCCTTGCAGCAGTGTGGCTGTCTCTCCTATCTGTGTGCAATGGTTACACATTTTGAGGTCCTATCAACCCCTCATTGGCCTCCTTTAAGGAGCCTGCTGATGTCATCCACTTTAACAGCAATGGCAAACATTTCCAAAACGCACAAGCTCCGTGGTGCATGTGATAAGTACTCAGTGCTATAGTATATACTACTAGATCAGTAGGGGTTCTAATCCCAGAAAGGGCAACTATATGTGTATGTTTGTAACTATACCCCCTTGCAGCAGTGTGCCTGTGTACAATGGTTATACATTTTGAGGCCTGTCAACCCCCCCATTTTCCTCCTTTACAGGGATTCTGATGTCATCCACCTTAACAGCACTGGCAGACACTCCCAAAACACATAATCTTCATGGCACATGCAATAGTGCTATAGTATATACTACTGGATAGGTAGGGCTTCTAATCACAGAAATGGCAACTTTGTGAGTGTGCGTGTGTGTGCTTATACCCCCTTGCAGCAGTGTATCTGGCTCACCTATGTGTGTGCAATGGTTATACATTTTAAGGCCCTGTGAGTGCCAGCTGCCCCTAAAGAGCCCATATTTACCTAAACAGAAATGCTATCTGCCACCACCTACATTTGTAGGTACAGAACACCCAGGTGATACGTATCAAGGGTGGCATGTGTTGTCATGGGGTATGCATGCAGGATTATGCTGTCCACCTCATTGTCCCTGAAACACTGCTCTACACAGATGCACATAGGTAACCATGCACATATAAAGCCTTACCTTGCTGATGTCATATTTCTGCTTTGCTACCATGTCATCCTGAGCTGCTGTACTGCCACCAAGTCTCCACAGAGTAGCCACTCAGATCCCTTCAACAGAAACATACAAAGATCTGAGAGACACCTGTCAGTCTATGACACCTCCACCAATCTAACATCATGCAACAAAGAAACAAACATGTTAATGTGTACACATGACACATGTCAGCAGACAGCACCTGTCATGGTATAACAATACCACAGTAAACAATGTCATGTAATGTACTATAGTCACCCTGTGCATCAGACATGTAGTTGCATGTCCCTGCACCGATGGTATGGATCGATGTAGATATTATCACATGCACTGGGTGTGGTGTGGGGGTGCCAGAGGCCTAGGCTGTGCCAAACAGTTGACATCATGTGTGGGAGCCAGGAAGGGGTGGTGGTCATTTGGGCCATGGAGAGGTGCCATGTGTATCTGTTGGTGACCTGCATTTGACACTGATGTATTACTGTGTGAGTGTACAGAGACAAGCCATGTGCTTGCCCTACACTTGAGTATGTTGAACACCAGTGGATTGTACATGGCAGACTGGACAGTTCACCGTGTCTGGCCAAGAACACAGGAACTGGCTCTGCCAGGAGTAGGACTGGTGCCACCATGCCCAGAGCCAGATGCAGTACTAGATGCTGATGGTGACTGGTGTCTGCTGGGCCCATGACTCTCACGGGAACACCCAGGACCACGTGCCCATGGTCTGCCATGTCGTGGTGTGGACAGCACCCTCTCTTCTGTAGTGCTGAAGGTGCTGCCACTACGGGAGCGAGAGTGTGCATGGCCACGTGGACTCTCAGCAGATGTTGTTGCTGACCTATGGCCATATGTCTAACTCCCTACTCCCACCACATGTTCTAGCACAGACAATGTGCAGTCAAGGACTGACAATGTCTCATCCCATCATCTGTCCACTACATCAGTGAAATGATGTATGGCATCACCAATGTGGTAAAGGGAGTCACAGATGTCAGAGTGTGATGCCTCCATGATCCTGGGCATCTGTCTGGTGTTACACTTGGAACCTGCCTGTGCCTTCATTATGGACCAAAACATGAGTCAAGTGACTCATGATGTGACATCTGTGACAGGTGGTGGATGGGTAGCAGTCCTCCTTTGTGCACCCCTGTCAGTCTGTCTGTGTGGGACCTTGCCAGCTCGCTGGCTATGGCTAGTGTCTACAGTCACTGATTCCATAGTCACCACACTCTCCTGTTCGATGCCGCCAGACTCTGACTGTCCAATATCTGTGGCCACATGGGACTGGATATGTGTGGGCATACTGACTGTGTGCGGGGATATTGGGGGAGGAAGTGCGATGTCAACCCATGGGACAGATTCAGCCCCCAACACCCCACCTGTGCCTTACTATGGCCACTATCATTATCAGAGTCTGATGAGACACTGGCATCAGGTTGTGAGGGGGACACACTCCAACCCCCATGGTCACCTATGAGGAGGAAGACAACATAGCTATGTTAATACCTGCACTATTATGTCTGCTGATCCATACACACACACACACACACACACACACACACACACATGAGGTGCCACAACTGAATTATACATGCCACATCTTATTTCTGATCCCATGGGACCAGACAACATCCCAGGCTGTGTTTTACACAAACTTCAGAATGAACTGGCTCCCCACTTAAGCACCATGTTCAATAATAGCCTCGCATCAGGCTTTGTGCCCACTGAATGGTGCACAGCAACAGTTATCCTACTCCACAAAGGGGGAGCCACCACTGATCCCAGCAATTATTGACCTATTAGCCTGACAAGCTTGGTCTGCAAGGCCATGGAATGTATCATCATGGAACTTATAAACAAAGACATTGGTAACCTCCAAACTCTGGACCCCACCAAGTTCCAGTTTGTGAAAGGAAGATCATGCCTCCTGAACCTGATCAACTTCTTTGAGGCAGTCACCAAAGCCGTAGATGAGGGTAAGGTGGTTCACACAGCCAATCTTGACCTCGCCAAGGCTTTTGACACCATCCCCCATTCTAGAATTATGGCTAAACTCACTAAACTAGGTATAAATCCCTACGTCACAAGATGGGTTGCCAACTGGCTCACTGACAGAACCCACACTGTAAAAGTTGCAGACTCCAAATCTGACCTTAAAGCAGTGAGAAGTGGAGTACCACAGGGTTCCGTCCTGGGACCTCTCCTGTTTGGTATCTACTTTTCTGAAGTACAGGCTAACACAGAAGGCCTCTGGCTAATGAAGTTCGCAGATGACTGCAAACTAGGAGCCATAGACAAGTCCCCAAATGATGTGGACATCCTACAGAAGGGCCTCGCTGAGACAGATGCCTGATGTCAGAGCCATGGCCTCAAGCTCAATGCCAAAAAGTGCAGTGTCATCCCCTTTGGTAAAAACTCTGTACCCATGAACTACCACATAGGCAGCAATCTACTTAACACCGAATGTATGATAAGAGACCTTGTGACCCAGGTGGACAGTAGTCTCTCCTTTGATAGTCACATCACCACAGTAGTCAGGAAGTCCTTCTACATGGCTCACCTCATCATAAAAGGGTTCTCATCCAGGAAAAAACAGGTCATTGTTCCACTCTGCTCGACATTCATTAGACCCATTATAGAGTACAACGCCCCTTTTGGAATGTACCTCACAAAACATCTGCAGCAGCTGGAAAGGCCACAGAAGTACCTCACAAAGAGGATTACTGGCCTCAAACAAATGCCCTACACTAACCGCCTCAAAAAACTCCAGCTTTACTCCATAGTATATCGCCTACTCCGAGGTGATCTCTGCCTAACATATAAAGTTATGTCAAACCCAGAGCTGTTGGACATGCTACACCTAAAGAAATCCCAATCCCTCCGAGCTACATACTCTAGGGACCTAAACCTTGTCACCACAATAAACAGGACATGCTGGAGAGATAGATTCCTGTCCCAGAGACTTCCCACACTCTGGAACAGGCTACCCATCTATGTCAAGCAATGTTCTTCATTAGCACTCTTCAAGAAAAATCTTGATAAGTGGATGGGAAATAGGAAATACACCCCGGGGATCACTTCTGTGTCACTGCTCGACAGTGGCACAGGAAAATAACTTTATTGGGTGGGTAAGCCAGGGAACCTTGTTGGCTAGGCTTACGTAGGCCCTTGGGTCGATAGCCTAGTACCTACCTATGAACCTATGCCCAACACACAAGCAGACTACCATACACAGACAAGACAGGCCCTTAATAACATGCACTGCAGCTACATCCGGTTAATGTTGTCAGTACTATATGCCTGTAGATAGGTGATATGTCGGTGTATGTGATGGACCTATACCTACAACATAGTGCACCCATCTTCACCATACTATTGTCCTGATATAGCAGACTGCATAGACCTTCGCAAAAATAAGTGCAAATATGTTACAGCTCCTGCAAATACACTATTGTGATTACCAGTACAATGCACTTCAGTAAACTCATCTAAAACTGAACATACATGTACTGTACTTTGGCTAAGCACAACAGTTTTGTGACTGGCAAACTGGCAGCCCTTAATATTCTTAGGGTATATATGAGCCAGACTAAAACAGTTTCACACTTACTGGTATAGGATGTTGGACTCCGGCCACACCAGATGTCCCTATGGAAATGTGAGGGAGGGATATTGTCAGCAAACACAAATGTGACATTATTACAGGATAATATGTGCATATATCAACATGTACAGTAGGAATTGATACTTCCCACATTACTGACATTCTGAGTATGTGTGCACAAGTGTGCATTACAAACAACCCTCCCCAAATGCAGACTAACTTGACATCTGTGTACTTGTATGTAGAGGCTACCAGAATGACTGCTACATTATTACAGTGATGAGCACAGGAGGCTTACCTGGATGCTCCTCTGCTGTGGATGCTGTGGCACACACCTCCACAATGTATGGGATGATGGATGCTTGAGAGCTGGTGGTTGATCCCAGGTTTGCAAGAAACTCCTCTGTGGCTGAGAGTCATTTTTCTGCTGCAGGCCCTACACCGGTGACAGCATGGTCCCTGGCCACAACAGTGGCCCTCTGCAGTGCAGCATTTATCATGTCAGTAGCCTGGTGTTGGACCTGCTCATAGGTTCTTTCCTGTAGCACTACTTACTTTACTGATGCGACAAGGCCAGCCCTCAGTACAGCATGTTGCTCCTGATTCTGATGACTGCTGAACAGCAGTAAGTCACGATGCAGTCTGAGCACATCCAAGATAATGTTGTTTTCAGCAGCAGAAAAAGGCAGGTGCCCCCATCTATACATAGTTTCTGAAAGAGAAGAAGTGGGGAACAGGTCACAGGACTGCATACATTGCTCTCCACTATGTACACACCCTACAGATCCAAATTGACCAGCACTATCCTCCGCTAACTCCCACATTATACCCTGCCATCGATCAGCAACATAGTGTCAATACATCTTGTGTTTTCCTGCTCCCACATCATACCCCACCATCGATTAGCAACATAGTGTCAGTACGTCTTGTGTTTTCCTGCTCCCACATCATCATACCCCTGCTCATCGATCAGCAAACATAGTGTCAATATCGCTGTGTTTTCCTTACTTCCCACATCATACTTATCGATCAGCAAACATAGTGTCAATATGTGTTTTCCTACTCCCACATCATCATACCCCGCCATCTTTCGGCAACATAGTGTCAATACGCCTTGTGCTTTTCTCCTGCTCCCCACATCATACCCACCATCGATCGGGCAAATATAGTGTCAATATCGCCTTTGTGTTTTCCTACTCCCACATCATACCCTACCATCGATTAAGCGGGAACATATGGTGTCAATATCGCCTTGTGTTTTCCTACTCCCACATCATACCCTGCCATGACCGGGCAACATAGTGTCAATATTGCTTCCGTGTTTTCCTGCTCCCCACATCATACCCCACCATCAATCAGCAACAGTGTCAATACATCTTGTGCGTTTTTCTGCCTCTACATCACAATTACCCCGCCATCGATCAGCAAACATAGTGTCAATACGGCTCTTGTGTTTTCCTACTCCCACATCATACTCCCACCATCGATCAGCAACATAGTGTCAATACATCTTGTGTTTTTCTGCTCCCCACATCATGCCTTATCGATCAAAGCAAACATAGTGTCAATACGCCTTGTGTTTTCCTATCTCCCACATCATACCCCACCATCGTATCAGCAAACATAGTGTCAACGCCTTTGTGTTTTCCTGCTCCCACATCATTCGCTATATCGATCAAGCAAATATAGTGTCAATCGCCTTGTGTTTTCCTGCTCCCACATCATACCTTCATTACCATCGATCAGCAAACATAGTGTCATTACATCCTGTGTTTTCCTGTTCCTAACATCATCTGTACCCCATCGATCAGTACAACATAGTGTCAATACATCCTGTGTTTTCCTGTTCCCACATCATACCCCATCGATCAGCAACATAGTGTCAATACGTCTTGTGTTTTCCTGCTCCCACATCATACCCCGCCATCTTTCGGCAACATAGTGTCAATACGTCTTGTGTTTTCCTGCTCCCACATCATACCCCGCCATCGATCAGCAACATAGTGTCAATACGTCTTGTGTTTTCCTGTGCCCACATCCTACCTCATCGATCAGCAACATAGTGTCAATATGTCTTGTGTTTTCCTGCTCCCACATCATACCCCGCCATCAATCAGCAACATAGTGTCAATACGTCTTGTGTTTTCCTTCTCCCACATCATACCCCGCCATTGATCGGCAACATAGTGTCAATATGTCTTGTGTTTTCCTACTCATCTTGCTCTGTCCTGCTACTTGCTGCATGTTGTCTAAAGTGTTCAACTGCATCTTTTCTGTTGCATTTAGTACTGCTTGTTTATAGCCTGTCTAATCTGTAAGTGTTATTTTAAGTCTGTTACATTTGATTTAAGAACTTGGGCTTTAAGTCCACCCCTTAGGTCTCGCTGGACTTTCTCCCTCAGATTCTGACAAATATGAATGGAGAATGTTCTACAGTTTCTCCTGCCAGTCTGGTTGATATGGACATCCCGACACAGTGTAGCAACTGCCTCATGTGCACGAAAAACCATCTGCTACCACCACCTAGGAACACAATTTGTGAGAGATGCAAATGCATTAGGAACCTAGACTCCATGATCTCTCCCTCTCAAGCCAGTATATCTGGCACTAGAAAAGGTTGTCAGCACAATCACTACACCTCAAACAACACCCACACCTACACAACAGATACCCAGATATGTGGAGGTCCTCAACAAAATGTACCCAAACAAAGGAGACCTCAGGAGGCCAAAACACATGCCATCTCCACAGCCTCCTCCTCCACACCACACATGCATAGTTCACACCTGTGTATCACAAACACTAAGGCTTAACCATAAACCCAACATATTAGTCATAGGTGACTCCATTAGAGACACACAGATGTTCTCTACCAGGATGTAAAGAGAAAGTCACAGTTACTTTAGTCTGTCAAGTGCCAGAATCAATATCACATACGACTTCGAAGTCTCTCAACAACAGCTACTGTTATGACTCTGTGGCCAGTCCATGCTGGCATGAATGACTCTGAGACGCTCCTCCCTGGACTGTAAGGAAGAGAGACATGATTTCGAGCTCATGGATTGTGTCCCAGCCAGGTATGTCCCTAGCCTTAAGCAGCATGAAGACTAACAATTAGCTTAGTTTCTGGTGTCTTTGCAAGGTCAAGGTAGGCTGTATGGACTGCCTTTCCCTCATCAATGGCCTTGGTGACTGTTTCAAGAAGTCAACCAAGTTCAAAAGGCATGATCTTCCCTTGACAAAGCCAAACTGGGTCGGGTCCAATGTCTGCAAGTCCCTATATCTTTGTTTATGAGCTCCATTATGATCCTCTCCATAGCTTTGCAGACTAGACTTGTTGCTTATGGGGCTGCAATTACTAGGGTCCGTAGAGGCACCGCCTTTGTGGAGTGGGACCACAGTTGCCGTATCGCCACTCCTTGGGCATCTGTGCTTGCCAATGGAATTGGCGTAAGGGCATCCCACCTGAGTTTTTGCTTTAATGGTTAGGATCTGGATGCTGTTTGATGATCGGAGACTGTTGAGGTTAGTATATGGAGTCAGAATTTTGCACAGTGAGGAGTTCTATCAGGATGGTTGATTATTTTATAAGCTTCTCGCAGTTGGCTAAGTTTGAGGAGATTTGGCAGTTCCAACCAGCCAAGTTTTTCAGATTAAGGCAATGATGGGTTCGATAAGGGAACCTGTAATAAATCTGGCAGTGTGGTTGTAGGCAAGAGAGAGCATGTTAAGTTCACGCTTATTGAGAAAAGAGAGGATCGAAGCATAGAGGAGGGAAGAGAGGAGATGGGTGCGGGCAATAGTTAATTTGGTAGTGGGAGTTAGGAAGTTTTAATTCTGTACATAGATCCTAGTTTTTGTTAACAGACTTTACTGTTTGGGTAATGTGTATGTTAATTTGAGCTTATGATCAATAGTGACACCTAGCAGTTTGGTACTGGTGACAGGGTTATGAGGGTCCCATTATTGGATTTAATATGAAAGGTTATGTTGGTACTGTTTGGGAGTTCTTTGCCTAGTGGTGAGAAGACGTTGGGGAAGAAAAGTAATAGTTTGGTTTTAGCTGGGTTAAGTAGGAGTTTTAAGTCAGTGAACCATTTTTCAACTAGTGAAAAACAATGTTGTGTGGTCATTTGGAGATTCGAGAGGGAGACGTCGGAGCAGATTAAGGTGGAGTCGTCGGCATATTGTATGCAGGTGGATTTAGGGATGACTGATTGAAGGTCATTTATGAAGATGGAAAACAGAAGTGGGCCCAGTATCGAGCCCTGAGGAACACCTATGGTATTAGGGAGCAGTCCTGATATTCTGTTTTGCCAATAAATAAATAAATAAATAAAAATAAAGTGGGGAACAGGTCACAGGACTGCATACATTGCTCTCCACTATGTACACACCCTACAGATCCAAATTGACCAGCACTATCCTCCGCTAACTCCCACATTATACCCCACCATCGATCAGCAACATAGTGTCAATACATCTTGTGTTTTCCTGCTCCCACATCATACCCCACCATCGATTATCAACATAGTGTCAATATGTCTTGTGTTTTCCTGCTCCCACATCATACCCCGCCATCAATCAGCAACATAGTGTCAATACATCTTGTGTTTTCCTGCTCCCACATCATACCCCACCATCGATCAGCAACATAGTGTCAATACGTCTTGTGTTTTCCTGCTCCCACATCATACCCCGCCATCGATCAGCAACATAGTGTCAATACGTCTTGTGTTTTCCTACTCCCACATCATACCCCGCCATCGATCAGCAACATAGTGTCAATACGTCTTGTGTTTTCCTGCTCCCACATCATACCCCGCCATCGATCAGCAACATAGTGTCAATACGTCTTGTGTTTTCCTACTCCCACATCATACCCCGCCATCTTTCGGCAACATAGTGTCAATACGTCTTGTGTTTTCCTGCTCCCACATCATACCCCACCATCGATCGGCAACATAGTGTCAATACGTCTTGTGTTTTCCTACTCCCACATCATACCCTACCATCGATTGGCAACATAGTGTCAATACGTCTTGTGTTTTCCTACTCCCACATCATACCCTGCCATGGATCGGCAACATAGTGTCAATATGTCTTGTGTTTTCCTGCTCCCACATCATACCCCACCATCAATCAGCAACAGTGTCAATACATCTTGTGTTTTTCTGCTCCCACATCATACCCCGCCATCGATCAGCAACATAGTGTCAATATGTCTTGTGTTTTCCTACTCCCACATCATACCCCGCCATCGATCAGCAACATAGTGTCAATACGTCTTGTGTTTTCCTACTCATCTTGCTCTGTCCTGCTACTTGCTGCTTGTTGTCTAAAGTGTTCAACTGCATCTTTTCTGTTGCATTTAGTACTGCTTGTTTATAGCCTGTCTAATCTGTAAGTGTTATTTTAAGTCTGTTACATTTGATTTAAGAAATTGGGCTTTAAGCCCACCCCTTAGGTCTCGCTGGACTTTCTCCCTCAGATTCTGACAAATATGAATGGAGAATGTTCTACAGTTTCTCCTGCCAGTCTGGTTGATATGGACATCCTGACACAGTGTAGCAACTGCCTCATGTGCGCGAACAACCATCTGCTACCACCACCTAGGAACGCAATTTGTGAGAGATGCAAATGTATTAGGAACCTAGACTCCATGCTCTCTCCCTCTCAAGCCAGTATATCTGGCACTAGAAAAGGTTGTCAGCACAATCACTACACCTCAAACAACACCCACACCTACACAACAGATACCCAGATATGTGGAGGTCCTCAACAAAAATGTACCCAAACAAAGGAGACCTCAGAGGCCAAAACACATGCCATCTCCACAGCCCTCCACACCACATGCCATGCATAGTTCACACACCTGTGTATCACAAACACTAAGGCTTAACCATAAACCCAACATATTAGTCATAGGTGACTCCATTGTGAGACACACAGATGTTCCTCTCACCAGGATGTATAAAGAGAAAGTCACAGTTACTTGTCTGTCAAGTGCCAGAATCTGTCATATCACATACGCACTGAAGTCTCTCAACAACAGCTACTGTTATGACTCTGTAATAGTCCATGTTGGCATGAATGACTTGAGACGTTCCTCCCTGGACTGTATGAAGAGAGACATGATTGAGCTCGCTGATTGTGTCCCAGCCAGGTATGTCCCTAGCCTTAAGCAGCATTCTGCCGTCACCCAGAATGATGCCTCAGTACAAACAGAAAATGAATGACTAACAATTAGCTTAGTTTCTGGTGCCAGTCCAGGGGGATCCAGTACCTGCCAGCTTGGGAAGATATGATCGACAGACCATGATGCTTTGTCAGAGATGGCCTGCATCTGTCTCACCTGGGCTTCAAGCTTCTGTCAAAGGTTCTTGCTTCCCCCATAGTGCCTTTTTTAGGAAAAGTGATGAGGCTTCTTCTTTCAGCTGCTCCTGTTAGGGGTCGCCACAATGGATCATCTGTTTCCATTTCTTCCTGTCCTCTGCATCTTGCTCTGTCAAACCAACCACCTGCATGTTCTCTCTCACCACATTCATAAACCTTATCTTAGGCCTTCCTCTTTTCCTGTTACCTGGCAGCTTCATCCTTAGCATCTTTTCCCAATATACTCTGCATCTCTCTTCAGCACATGTCCAAACCAATGTAATCTTGCCTCTCTGGCTTTGTCTCCAAACCTTCCAACCTGGTCTGACCCTCTAATGTACTTATTCCTAATCCTGTCCACCCTCGTCACTCCCAGTGCAAATCCTACCATCTTTAACTCTGCCACATCCAGCTCTGACTCCTGCCTTTTTGTCAATGCCACTGTCTCCAACCCACATAACATAGCTGGTCTCACTACCCTCTTGTAGACCTTCCCTTTCACTCTTACTGGTACTTGTCTGTCACAAATCACTCCTGATACTCTTCCCCACCCACTCCAACCTGCCTGTACTCTCTTCTTCACCTCTCTTCCACACTCACCATTACTCTAAACTGTTAACCCCAAGTATTTAAACTCCTCCACCTTCACCACCTCTACTCCCTGCATCCTCACCATTCCTCTATCCTCCCTCTCATTCACACACATATAGTCCATCTTAGTCCTGTTGACCTTCATTCCTCTTCTCTCTAGAGCATATCACCACCTCTCCAGGGTCTCCTCCACCTGTTCCCTACCCTCACTACAGATCACAATGTCATCTGCAAACATCATAGTCCACGGGGGCTCCTGTCTGATCTCGTCTGTCAACCTGTCCATCACCATTACAAATAAGAAAGGGCTCAGAGCTGATCCTTGATGTAATTCCACCTCCACCTTAAACGCATCCATCACTCCCAATGCAGACCTCACTGCTGTCATACTACCCTTGTACATATCCTGTACCACTATTACATACTTCTCTGACACTCCCGACTTCCTCATAAAAATGTCAACAAAACAAAAATTAAAGGTCATGCTGCTAAATGCTAGGGGTCTAAACATGAATCTGCATTCATTGCAAGCAGTCTTAACCCTGGAAAATGCTGACATCTGTGCAGTCACAGAAACATGATTCACAGCTGCAGAGAGCACCCCAGCCTTACCTGGTTACCCATCCAATCATACATTTAGACCCCAAACTATGATCAGTACAGCCAAAGGAGGTGGAGTTTCAGTATACATCAAAGACATGCACACCTCCAGGCTGGTCAAACAGTATCATGCACAGGAGACACACCAGGTACATGTAAACCATTGACAAGACCCCTGATCATTAATGCTGAGGGTCCCAGGATGGCACCCTTCCTGGGTGCCAGGGCCTCTCCTCACTCTGCTGCCTCGATCCTCCACATCTCTCTGACTCCTGTCTCTCCGCGCACCCCGGTGGAGGCCAGTGGGACTGAGCCCATGGCTCCCGAGGTGAGGGAGCACGAGAGCAAGAGGTGACATCTGTCCCCCCTCACCTCCTGGCTGTGGGAGGGAAGGGGGTCCGTCCGCATGGTATTGACCCCCCAAATCTGACTCAAGATGTCCATTCTGCTAATATGGACCTGTTCGACTCTATCAGGAGTCAACCCTTCACCGTAATCCTGGGTGAATGTAACTACACAAACATAGATTGGAATGACTACTCATGCCAGAAAAAAATGCCAAGAGATTCATTGATTTTGTCAATGTAAACACCTTGGAACAGCTAGCTGATACCACCACAAGAGGTGAAAATATCTTGGACTTGGTATTAAACAACGAGTAACCACTGCAGCATCCCTATAGTATCATCCTCCCTGGTAAGAACCGACCATAAAGCGGTCAATTTCAAAGTCACCATCTCCCACAATACCCATCTAGCTAGGGTCAGACATAAAAAGTTCTCCAAAGTTGATTACAGCCACCTGAGGGATGGTATAAATAGCTTCATAGCCCCGTCCTCCTCTGTAGGAACTGACACTACACCAAAGCACTATAACAGCATTTTTATAGATGCATGGAATCAGGGATGCCGGACAGGAATAAATTATCCTTTGCAAGGATAAGTAAACCTGTCTGGTGGACATCTGCAATAAATAAACTCTATAACAAGAGGAAAAAATTGCTTCCAAGACCAAGAAAGAGTAGATGCCCAACTGGAAGCAATGTCTCCTTAGCCTGAACAAGCAAATAAAAGTACTATTGAAATCCTCCAAAGCAAACTTTGAGCCCAAATTGGTGACATCTACTACAATCATAAGTCCTTCTTCACATATGTCTGCATCCTCAAAGGAAGCACCCAGATCTATTCAGAAGTGGTGGTCAAGGACACCACATATACACATGCTGTAGATATAGCAAAAACATTACCCCTCTGTCCCCCACATCAGTAGATGAGGGCATCCCCAGTACCTGCCCCCTTCCCCTTATATCTAGGGAACAGGTCATCACTACCCTCTCAAAGGCAAAAAATACAGCCTCCATGGGACCCAATAACATCCCAGGCGGCATCCTACATGAACTCAAACATGAACTTGCAGCACCATTAGGCACTCTATTCAACCAAAGCCAGAGTATTGGCTTCATCCCAGCTGAGTGGAGGACAGCCACTGTCATCTCTTTCCACTAAGGTGGAGCATCCACAGATCTGGGAAATTATAGACCCATCAGCCTAACTAGCCTGATCTGCAAGGCCATGGAACAGATTATCATGGACTTCATTAACAGGGACATTGGCAAGCTCCAAACACTCGATCCCACATAGTCTGGCTTTGTCAAGGGGAGATCATGTCGGTTAAATTTGGTTGACTTCTTTGAAACAGTCACCAAAGCCATGGATGAGGGGAAGACAGTGCACACTGCTTACCTTGACCTGGCCAAAGCCTTCAACACTATTCCCCACTCAGCCACCATAGATAAACTCTCAATTAGGCATCAATCTATATGTTATCAGATGGGTAGCAAACTGGCACACTGATAGAACCCACCTAGTCAGTATAGGGGAAGCCACCTCAGGCAGTAGACCCATAACAAGTGGTGTACCCCAGGGTTTTGTCTTGGGGCCTCTGTTATTTGGGCTATACTTTTCTGAGGTGCAGGGCAAATCAGTGGGCTATGGCTGGCCACGTTTGCAGCTTACTGCATGCTAGGTGCTGTTACCAAATCCCGTAGTGATATGGACATCCTCCAAGAGGGTCTCACTCAAACAAATGACTGGTGCCAGAAACGTGGCCTCAAGCTGAATACCGCAAAATGCATCATCATACCCTTTGGGGAAAGTGAGGTCCCCACAAATTTTCACATTAGTAACAACATCCTAAGCACACAGTCAGTTGTGAGGGATTTGGGCACACAGGTTGATAGCAACCTGACATTTGACCAACATGTTGCTTCCGTTGTATGGAAAGCCTTCTACATGGCCCACCTCATAAGTAAGGGTATCTCATCCAGGGACAAGGAGGTCATAACATCCCTGTATTCTTCCCTAATAATGCCCATTATTGAGTACAATGCTCTTTTTGGCATGAACCTCGCAAATCACATGCAGCAGCTGGAGAGACCACAGTGGTTCCTCAGCAGGAGAATACCCCTTTTTAAGTGTAACCTGGATAATTGGATGGGAAACAGAACATACACCCCTGGGATTCTACCCCTGTCCCTGTTTGACTGGGGCATCAGGTGCTGACTTGTATAAACATGGGCTGAATTCTTGGCTTATAAGGGCCTCAGGGGCAATAGCCTAGAGGGGCAATAGCCTAGTAACCTCCTATGCTCCCATGAATACCGGTTATGGCCCTGTGTGTTGTGACAGAGTGTGTTATGTCTCCACTCTCATCAGTGCCATCTACTGTGGTGTGTCCCCTATGGGTGACATCCCATACCAAGAACACAGCTTCCATGGGACCCGGCAATATCCCTGGCTGTGTTTTACACGAGCTACAAACTGAACTGACACCACATCTTTGTGCCCTGTTCACTCACAGCCTCACCTCTGTCTTTGTCCCTACCAAATGGTGCACTGCTACAGTCATTCCTCTCTATAAAGGGGGAGTGACTACAGACCCTGGGAATTATCACCCCCATTAGCCTGACGAGTCTGATATGTAAGGCTATGGAGCGCATCATCATGGACCTAATTAACAAGGATATAGGGAATCTCCAAACTCTAGATCCCATGCAATTTGGTTTTGTGAAAGGTAGATCATGCCTGCTCAACCTGGTTGACTTCTTTGAGACGGTCACCAGAGCATAAGGGTAAGGCAGTTCATGCAGCCTCCCTTGATCTGGCCAAGGCCTTCAATACCATTCCTCACTTAGGAATCATTGATAAACTCACCAAACTAAGCATCAACCCCTACATCACTAGGTGGGTTGCAAATTGGCTCACAGATAGAACCTACAGTGTGAAAGCAGTGGAGTCAGTCACAAGTGGAGTCCCACAGGATTCAGTCCTGGGTTCTCTCCTGTTTGGCATCTACTTCTCAGAAATCCAGGCCAACACAAAGGGACTCTGGCTGACCAAGTGCACAAATGACTGCAAGGTGGGAGCAATTATTAACTCCCCAAGTGATGCAGACATCCTACAGAAAGGCCTCACTCAGACCAATGACTGGTGTCAAAACCATGGCCTTAGGCTTAATGCCAAAAAATGCATCGTCATCCCCTTTGGGAAAAACCCAGTTCCCACTAATTACCACATCGATGGGAGCCCACTGAACACTGAAGGCATTATAAGAGATCTGGGGACACAGGTTGATAGCAACCTCTCCTTCGACCAACATACCAACATACCAACATATTGCCATTGTGGTCAGAAAGTCCTTCTATGTGGCACACCTCATTACCAAGGGTTTTGCATCCAGGAAGAAAGAGGTCATCATCCCTCTTTACTCTTCCCTCATTAGACCAGTCATCGAGTACAATGCCCCATTTGGCATATACCTCACTAGACACCTGCAAGAACTGGAGAGGCCACAAAAAGTACCTCACAAAGAGGATCCTAGGCATTAAACATGTTCTACATGGACAGACAAAAAATTCCAGCTATTCTTTGTCTAATATCATCTACTAAGAGGCGATCTCTGCTTGACTTACAAAGCCATGTCTGACCCAGCCTTGTTAGAAATGCTACATCTAAAAAATCCCAATCCCTCCACACCACATGCTCCAGAGACCTCAATCTCATTACCACAATCAACAGAACATGCTGGAGGGACAGGTTCCTCACCCAGAGACTGCCCATGCTCTGGAACAGTCTTCCCATACATGTCAAGCAGAGCACCTTGCTGTCCCTCTTCAAGAGAAATCTTGATGAGTGGATGGGAATAGAAAGTCCACCCCGGGGATCACTCCCGTGGCTGTACTTGCTAGAGGCACTGGGATCTAATGTCAGGTGGCATGATGCCAGGGTACTTCTATGGGCTAGGCTTGTAAAGGCTCCAGGGTCATTAGCATAGTACACACCTATGAACCTATGTCATACAGCTACCGTCCGACAACCGTACAAGTATATGGGGACAGTCCAGCAACATCTGTGTGACGCAATGACAGCACTGCAAATGTGCTGTCGGGTGTCTTCCCTGCGGGTGTCCAACTTCTGCAGTACACAGATGTTTGTGGAATGTGTACATGTGTCTGATATAGGTGGACCCTCTGCCATAAAAATGTGGTTGTCTGGAAAATGGTTGGACAATAATTAATGGCTGTACTCAGACTGTGGGTAATCTGGCTGTCACACACCAGAACCCTCAGAAAACAGTTATGGTACAGATGGTACTGTAATATCTGGTACTGTACTGATTCCCTTACTTTGTATGTTCAATATGTATACTCTTTCAGTGAGGTCGGGCCTGTGTCCCCCCATTACTACTGGCTATGACCTGATGTAGGGGGTCACCAGGTATGCTAGCCATAGCTCTCAAGTGATGAGATACGGATGTTGAGTACACAGTGACCTAGTCAGAGCACATAAGGGGCAGTCAGAAACACCTGTACAATATTTTAACTATTCCTGTGTGACATTCACAGACTGAGAGGAGCTGAATGACAGTACATCATGTGATATGCCAGCTGTGTCCACCAGTACTTACTGTCACTATTGTCTAACATACAATCCAGTAGCATTCATAGAGGAGCCGACCATTGTAGGAGAGACTCAGAGGGCCAGAGCTGTGATGTACGTCACAGCAGGCAGAGTAGACAGTGAAGCCTGACAGCCATCAGCAGCATGTCATTCCAAGATATGTACGACAGACCTACTGCTGCATTCCCTATGTCCCATAACTGCATCCTTCCATCTGCATCCCATTTCATGGGGACTTCTATTACATACCTGGTACAGTACTCCTTTTTGTGCAGAAATCCTGAAGTATAATGCTTGTGATATTGCAGTCTGTCTTTGTAAAACAAGTCACAGACCTGTTTACCACAGGCAGCAACTTGCCTTTTGTAGGAAATGCTCATGAACAGGTGATTGCCTGTGCACCAATCTGTGGCTCAGACTTATTAATTGCATCCACAACAGCTGGGTGTCACTTTCATTAGCCAATGGCATGGCACACTAGTTCTATATTTAAGTACTTCATGTAGGCCTTGGCCCCTTTCATAGTCTGTGAGATGGACATTATCGAGGTGTAGAAACGACAGCATCACAGAATGTAGTTAAAATACTGTCCACTGTTGGGATTTATGTGGTATGTCCACAGTTTTGCATGCTATGTTTGACCATTGTGAAACGATTTTCTGATTATGTGGCAGTTTAGTGTTAAACAATGTGGGTTGAGGTCAGTCAGAGGGAGGACAGATGTGAGTGTCATACATCATGTGCATCAGAATATGCATGCTGCTGGTCTATTGGCTATGTATGTTTGTAGGGGAAGACTGTGACACATGTCCCTGTTGCTTGACCTTTGCCCTCTCATCACCCCTTTATGTATGGGTGTTGTGTGGATCCCTTGTTCTAGGTTGTTGTGAGGTATGGTAGGTCTGTAGCAGGTAGCTGAACATACTGCTGCATATGTTGCAGGCTGAAGCTGCTGCATTTTGCCCAGGAGTCATACTGGGTAGTGTGATCACATTGGAGGACAGCATGCTGTATATATCAGTGAGGGAGCAGTGTTAGCCCTGTTGTTACAGCATAGCCAGGGTGAGGGTACCTATAAAAGTCCGGGTGAGGCATGTGCTTCAGGTACATATGTTATGTAATAGTGCCATTCAGAGAGCGGTAGGCGACATTTAGGAAGCCTATTCATATTTGTGCAGTATGTCCCAACTTACAGGCCTTTGATGTTCTAACGTGGGTAGCAGTGAATGCAGTAGCAGCAACTGGTTCTGCTTAAAATTGTAGGACTCGGTCATTTATTTGCTGTATTCACAAGCATGTACTTGAAGTGCAACAGACTGGAATCGAATCCAGGACTGTGGGTGGCAAAATGTACAGCATGCTAGGAATTTTATTTTATTTATTTAGCATTTGTTTTACCAGGATAAAATCCAACTGGACAACAAGTGTACATTTTCAGTGGAGTCTTGGGGAGAAACGCTCCGAGAAGTTACAAGGAGAAATAAATAGGTTAATAAGAAATTGGTAAAATTGCTAACATGTAAGGCAAAAAAAAAACAGTTAAATATAAACTAACTCATAATACAGTCAGGAGATCACAAATCTTACAGTGATAGTACAATGTTGAACATAAGGTACTCAGAAGTAGGTACATATTTGTGATATTTATAGTTAAATGCAATAACAAAACTCATGATACAATCAAGAGATCCCAAGTCTTACAGTAATAGTGCAATATATGAACATGAGGTACCCAGAAGTAGGTACAAATTTACAAAATGTAAAATGCACATAGGTCGTAGTCAATGTAAGCATCGGAGGCTTCAGGGGTTAGATGGCCTATAGTCTAGTGAGGATTGGGGGGGGGTCTTTGCAATTGCAAAGAGGGTTAGCATAAATGTGGGTTTTTAGGAGGTCCTTAAATGTGGTTGCATGGTTTTGTATCCTGACATCAGGTGGAAGGGTCTTCTATGCTTTTGCAACCTCATGGGAAAATGTAACAGATTGAGCTACTGAGTCAGTGCTATAGCAGGTGTATTTGAAAGATATATGTGCACGCCTACTGTCTGTTACACAGGATTTACAGAAACCTGTGTATTCGTATGGGTATGATGTGTGACACTGAACCGTCTGTCATGATTTTCTAACCTCGATCTGTACTGACTTGTCAGTACTTCAGTGCACATAATAGGTTTTGTGACAACTGTGCCAAAAATAGGTGGTACATTTGTGGATATTCTGCAACAGTCTGTGCAGTTGTCAGCTATACCTGATATCCTAGGCCTCATGTACATCCATCAATATTTATTTGGCTGTGTACTGGTCTGGTGTCTGTATCACAGTTCCAAGTACACTGTCAATTTTGCCATTATATGTACAAGCAGTGTGTCACTGGCAATCATGATATGTTTATGGAAACACCTGTTTTACTTCAGAGTTGAGTGGCCTAGTAGGCTAATGCACTATGCTGTAGTTGACAGGGTCCTGGGTTTGAGACTTGGCAGGGGTGATTTTTTCTTTTTTTTATTTTGCAGATGTGCCTAACACAGAAGGTGATTAAGGCAGTTTTAAGCTTGTTTGAGTGGCATGCTGTGCTGCTTAGCCCCACTTAAACCCACACAATTCCAAAAAAATTAAAAGAAAACAGGGGTAATAGGAAAGTGGTGAAATGGGGGCAAGGAGGGGGAAAAACATTGCGAAAGGCAGGTAGGGATGTACAGGATGGGTGTAGGAAAAGACCATAGCTCTCCATTTCTTGTACAGCAACAGTTGTTCAGGTTGTAGAGAATTTGGAATTTGAAGCCTCACATCCCAGAGAGAGAGGGGTGAGGGCAACATAACTGTGTTGACTAATTCATGTAATGACTGAATGTGTGCAGTGAATGTGGGGGCATAATGGAGAGCTATGTATGGGACGATATATATATTTTTTGTAGGACAGGTGCCCATTTTCTTTAAGGTGAGAATAGAATGTTGGGGAAGGAATATAGGTGCATGTGGGGAGGTACGTTGGGTAGGAGAGGTTGCATTTGCAAATAGACAAGACAGCATACAGGGGAGGTGTATGACCCATGAGGGGGTTAAACACCTTGGATGGGGAGGGTGTTGTGGAACTGGAGAGCCATGTGCCCCAGATGGCAGCAGTGAGACTGAGCTGCCCACCCATGGGAAGTCAACACTGCTCCTTCACTGCCCCAAAAGTGGCTATGCTGGGGGTTGGGTGACAAGGCCACCTTGCCCCTCCAGGTTGCCCAGTCTGCCCTCAGTCTGGCATAGGTGATCTTCATAGCTATGGTGTACAATCCTGCACACTATCCCTGGTAGCTATCGCTGGGTGACAAATCCCTCTCCACGCCCGCTCCCGGTGAGGCAGTTCCACCTGTTGGTGGTGCAGGACCAGCAGAGGGGACAGCACCAGGTTGGGTCCTAGATGTGCTGGGACCCAGTGCCACAGTCAGTTGAGGTAGGGTAGATGGATCACCAGGAACCAGCATACCCCAGTCGAACTATGGTGTTGAGGTTTTTCAAACTGTATAGGTTAGTAATGAACAGAACATTTAGCTAGTTATAGCAGCATGCCAGGATGTTGCAAATAACCCAGTAACATACCATTGCATGGCATATGGAACACAACAATAAGTGGGATACCAGTCAGTATTGTAACGGCACGCCAGTAACAATGAGGTCAACAACATGGGTAATTCAACAAGGTATGTTAGTATGCAACCATTGTAATACATAATCATAAAACACAACACCCAACATAACATCTTGAGAACAACATATGTTAAAAGTAAACCATACCTGATATATAACAATAATAAATTATGATGCAGATAAGAGGTGGGGGGAGAGAGAAATACATTCCATTACTACCTGTAGGCTGTATTGTTGGCAACAGTACTCTTATATACTCTAGAGGTGTGGCCTTACTTTCTCTATACAAGTGCCCTATAGCTTCTAATAGCACCTACATACCTTTCAAGCTATCCGCATGGGACAGTATGAGCCAAGCTGTAACATCTACAAGTGCACAATTACAGGGGACTATTACATGTCGGGGGGCATATATGACTACCAAGGTGTACTGTGACTGATGTAGTGTGACTGTGCTATTGACATAAATCAAGTGAATGATAAATCTGTGTCCAAGGGGTTTGGTAACAGTGATCACAGTCTGTGACAGCATGACACTTGAGAGATATATCGTACACAATACAGAGAGCTTACGACTATCATGCCATCCTTGGCAGGCATGGGGTTAGACTATCAGTAGACATTCAGAGACACACCAGACATACAGACGTACTAATATTAAACAGTTTTATTTATTTTATTAACTTTTACTAGTATTGTACTTGTTCACTTTCTTACTGATGTGTTATCACCTTGCCGAGCAATGCTGTTAACACTGTTACATCTGAACACACAAATTAGTAACCCATTCTAACAGCTACTACAGCCATTTATTACCTGTAATTCCTGTGGGGAGAACATCTGTTAACAATGCATAACTGTTTCTATAAATATATAGTAGTTCTTGTCCCTGGATTCGAACCCCAGTCTGTATGTGACAAAATGTACATCACACCTAGCATTTATCAAACTGAGCTACTGAGCCACTGCTGAATATTGATTAACTGATATGTGCCTAGAGCTCACCTGGTAACAAAATATGACTAGGTAATAGAGGTAGAGTGTTATACAAGACTGCAATGACACGAGCACACATGCATGAGATTCATGTTTGACAGAGATAGCACGTGAGCTGTGCATTAATACATGGAATGCAGGTGTAGATAATTAATCCCTAGTGGGTTGGAATATGTGTGATGTGTACAGACATATCGGACTGTTGGGTTGGCTACCTAACCCATATATAGTTGCAGATGGTATATTTGCAGTCTACAGCTATTACAGTTTCATACTTGCCTGCAGCAGCGTACCTGAGAGCAGGAATGCATATAGCTGAAATGCAATGGTTAACACAAGACCATCCTGATATACACAATATACCCTGGGCGTTCCTATTATTTCTTCAGATCTCAGTGCAGAACAAATATCATAATGCATTATATCTTGTAGTACAGCTCCACGTCAACAGAACACATTCTTTATTAGCTAACCTTTAGTCACTTAGTGGTATTCTTTGTGTTTTTATTCACAGCAGGTGTAATACTCGGTTTCATGACCAACAGCCCAAAATACACACATATTACACAACACAGCTTTATTAGGGGTGACTTCATGCAGTGATTGGTATATGTCTACAGTCTTTATTGATGAACAGTTGATATAATGTAGGTGTTGCAATACAGCTGTAATTCCACAATTAATGCAGCAGAAACTTTATTTACTTAACATTATCAATGCAATATACACATTATTTCCATAATGTTCTCATGTTTCATGCTTTCATCTTTATTGAACTGTACCTGGCATTACTCACTTATATCAGTCCAGGTCTATGACCACATTCATTGCTGTACAATCAAAATGTAATATACCTACTGGCAGTTACTAATTTATTCTTTCTTGTTTATATGATTATAGATTGCAAGATACATCTGTACTCACCACACTCATGGCACAACCAGGCCAGGTGCCCTGCATGGGCCTCCAGGTTGTAAGCTCTCTCCTCTGCAGCTGTGGGGAGAAAAACACATTATGCATTATGTCTATCACACATTCAGGGTAGAATCTGGTAAAACAATGATATCAATACTTACAAACTGGTGGGGTATTCCCTTCTCTAGCATCTTGGACCAGGTGGCCAAGAGATTCCCCCTTATGATGCTTCAGGTCATCATAATGATGATGCATCTGCTCACCTGTGTGGGGAGTACTAGTTGCATTGGTGAGATTGCATGCCAGCTGATCCCAGAGCTCCGATTTGTACTCCGACTCCTGGTACTGGCCCTGCAGCAGCCTGATGTCATGCTCTTATAAGGAGTAAAACCATGACCCTGGATTCCAGATTCCCCCACCACTGCACCCAGAAGCATGCACCCTCTCCAACTCCTGCCATAGTTCCTGCCCAGTTCAAACTCCAACAGGTTATGGCTATATTCCCACCTGTTGCACTTAAGCCTGTTTTCCCACCCTTTACCGCCATTGGGCCATTTTTAAAATTGCAGTGCTTTGCTTAGCGCCACACAGACTCACTGAGCTCACCTGAACTGTGCTTAAACTAGCAATGCTTAGCAAAGCTTAGCAGTGTGCAAACCAGCTTAGCTGGGCTGAGCAATGCTTAAACGGGCATTGCTTAGTGCTTCACACTGCTTAGCAATGCACAAGCCAACTAAGCACTGCTAAAATGTTCCTTGTTTAAGCAGTGTTGGCTAGGTGTAGCTTTGCTTAGAGGAGCTTAGCTAAGCACAGCAAAGCAGGATTTAATACGACATTTCATAATTATGTAATTACAAAATAAAATGTTTAACAACATGTCTGTGCATCCATATATTATTCCATCAAGGGTTTACACATACTTCTCATCATTGTGTATTTGCAACATAAATGCTTCATACCTTGTCTGTGTATTCATACAAAATTCAATCAAGGTTTAATACTACTACTCATAAATGTGTATTTGCAAACTAAATTTAATAACCTGTCTGTGTAATCAAACAAAATTTAATTGGGATTTAAAGGATGTCTCATACTGTGTATTTACAAAATAACCTGTCTGTGTATTCGAACCCTGCACCTACTGCACATAAGGCTGTCACTCTAATCATCTGGCTACATGGCCATGTCAAATGCTCTTATACTTTTGCATATATCTCTCCACTACAATGAAGCACTGCACCACACTGCGCAAACCCGCTCAGCTATGCCTACACTTGACCTTTCCTAAACAATTAAATGCATCCAGTTTCTATTTTTAGATGTCTGGCATATGTCCATTGCTAAGCTCCATGCCATGCAAACACAAAAAATGTACTTTTTATCAGTAGATATAACATTGTTATCCAGCACTTTGGCAGTACAGGGAGTGTGTTACTCATCTCTGGACACAGTAATACATTCCCTACACTGATTCCATAAGTGTGTTACATGGCTCTCCCTCAGTAACGTGCCGTTATTAGTTTGCAAGGCTCGCTGCCGAGGGGGTTTCGCATACACGGCCACGGTACCTTCTGTGTAGGACTTCCACTATTCCTACACAGATTTTATTAAATCCCCTGGTATGTTTATTTTGTTGGGAAGAAGAGACAACAGAGGATGTTTTTTAATGTAAAATAGTGGTAAACGTCTGGTACAAGTTGTGTTAAAATATTTTTGAGAATATTAATGGCATAAACAATATAAATATGATTATGTGTGGATATTATAAGAATAAGAAAGAATATAATACATAGTGGTTTATCTGCGAAGAGAGGCACCTATATCTTTATGTAAATACATTAAATGCAGGTTATTCATGCTAAGTATATACAAAGGAGTTTTAGTAAACAGCCCTACTTCTGCAAAAGTGTAAAAGCTGCTGAAATTAAGCCTTATGTATGAGTGAAGTACTATGTGAAAATGTTACTGTTCATATGCTTTTGTAAGTTTTTGGATATTGTGGGTGAATGCAGCTATGTGCAAGCACACTTGAAATAGGGCAAGTGGTGGACAGTGCAGCTTTTATTATAAACTTTAAAAGAACTATAAGGGTAGATTATATGTTTTATTCAGGTGTATCCTTATGTGGACAGACTACTTTTTTAATGAATGAAAAGTTGAAGTTATGAAAGCCTGAAAAGGGGAATATATAACAAAGAGGGAAACACAGAAGGAAAAATCAAGAGGGTTGAGCTGGAAGAGGTGAGTGAGGAAGGGGTACTATGTTTTTGGTGGGGGATAGACCCTTTTTTTTTTATATAAGTGAGTAGTTTGGGTGTGAAGCAGATAAGAGGGTTTAGGAGAGAAGATTAGGAAAGGAGCAGGTGAAGAGGAGTTGAGATCAGATATAACCCTTCGTTGGTCCACATGACCTGAAATATTTCCACTGCCTGATGGTGTTGCAGTGGAGGACCCAAATGCTGAGGGGCAGGGGTCTGAGTTGGTGTGGTGGTAGACACTGACCATGGTAGAAGAGCATCCTGGACTGGTTGAGAGCATCACACTGCTGCCTGCTCCACCACGTCCACAAACCAAGTTCCGAAGCTCACAGTCAGTGAAGCCTGCCAGTCTGCCATGTGCCAGGGTGCCTGCAGGACCTGTGCCACCGCCCTGCCCCTGTGAGGACATCCCTGGACAAGCAGAGGGTGAACATTCCCTGAGCTGGGAGGAATGTGCTTCGACTGCTCATTAGGATTCTGGATGTGTGAAGAATGAACATAAATGGGGAAAAAGAAAATGAAAAAGGAAAAATGAATAATTAAAATAAGAAAGAGAGAGATGGAAGGCGAGAGACAATCAAGACATCGATGCAATAAATCAATTCAGAATTCATCACTGCAATCTTTATTAGCATTTTCAAATAAAGGAAAATGATTCTGGAAACATGGGAACAATCAGTACATTGCTATGATGTGGTGGTGATTTTCACATTTGCATCCTGATACTAATGATATATGATGGTGTAACGTAACAAATGGTCATTTATTTGACATTTCTGGATGATATGGGTTGCACTGAAGTTGTGTACATAAAGCACTCTTCTTTTATCTTTGTGTTTGAGTTACTTCTACATCCATAGGTAGAAAAGAAATCAGAAATGCAAAAATAATCATTTATTTCTTAACATTTCTTTTATATATGTAAATAATATGTAAATAGTAACCTTATGAACATGCATCATTCCTATCATTTGGAGCTGTGACTCTTTTTTTTAACTGCATTATCACTGTAAGTATTGACCTGTATTTGGGATCTTCTACAGATTGTTTTTTTTTTTCATCTCCCACAGTTTTTGTCGCATCTGCTAATCCCGCTCCATTTGCCCTCGCTACGCTCGGCCTCACTCTGCTCCCCTACCCTAACCCCATTCCTACCCACCCCCTATCTCATTTGATTTATCTCTATCCTCAAGCCCACCCTCTCTTTCCATCATCCAATCAACTCATTTCACCTTCAACAAACTGAAAGATCCACCCTATCAACCACACCCACATAACTCCTCTATCATTATAGCTCCTCCTATCCACTCACATCACCAGTTCTTTAGTTTCATTCCCTGCATTATCCATATTTTAATTCTAATCCTACTAACAAAAACCACATCTATACATTCAACTATTTACCCCACCTATCACTTTCTGCACACAAACTCTTCCCATAAAACTAAACAAGCTTAGTTACTCTAACATCTCGCCCTCTTTACTAGCACTTAATACCATTACCTCAGACCGAATAAAACTACTACTACCTACCCCCAAAGTTAAATTATATCTAATACTACTCTACAAACCCCTCCCACATAAACAAACTCACACCAAGTTTTATCTACTCTATACATTAATGCAATGTGGAGATATTCATCCAACTCCAGCCCCAATCAAGACTCATATATCCACCATGAACCAAGCTGACCAAATATTTCAGTACACCAACACATCCACCACTAGGCTAACTAACCAGACATCTCAACATGCACTTCACCTAATAACAATAAATACAGGCAGCATTTGCAGTAAAACTACTGAATTCCATGCCTACACCCCAAATATTATTGCAGTAACAGAAACATGGCTAAAACCGCACATAGCTGACACTCAAATTGTTCCTACGGGATATAATATAATTTGTTCAGACAGACTTTATAAAAAGGGTGGTGGTGTGGCATTAATCTAGCAAAACTTACTACATATAACAACCTGTACAAAACCCATTCCCACGTTCAGTACCCCTGAGCTTCTACTTTCATCCTTTCACATAAATAGGAACAAACAAATATGTATAGCAGTAATTTATATTCCCCCAGGCCATAATATCCACATAGTCGAAGACTTTTTGTCTTAGATAAATCAGAATATACTGCAGGAAACTATAATCCTAGGAGATACCAATATTAATTGGCTAAACTTGGACACCCCCTTCCCAGTACACAGCATAAACCTTCACAGTTTTACCCAACTCATTACTACTCCCACTCATGGTCTGTCAGCAGACTGGATATGTGTAATGCATCCCCAGAACTCTCAGGAACCCTACCAAATGCATTAAGTGACCACCTTCCAGCATATACCCATAGGACTCACCCTCAAGCAGTCAAAATGCACTCATATATAACTTTCAGGAATTTTGCCCACTTTGACTAAAATACGTTTATAAGTATCCTAAACTCCTAATACTGGAACTCATTCAAAATACTCCCCTTAGATGAAGCCGTTGACTATTTCAACAAACTCTTTTTAAATACACTCAGTAGCCTAGCTCCAATGCATACAAAACAAACCAAAACTACCCATGTCCCCTGGTTAACAAAACTTACAAAGCAAACTATCTTTCTTAGAAACAAAGCATGGCAAATATGGCTGAGAGATAGAACAAAACAAAATGAACTTTATTACAAACAACTCCTTAACAAATCAAAAAAGCTAGTGATACAAGATAAAAAAGATTATTTTTCTGCTAAACTATCTACCTCATATAACAATCCAAAAAAATGTGGAAGTCTGTCTCCTCTCTGCTTAACCCAGGCAGCATCCAAAACCCAACCCCTGCACCAAAAAAAAAAAAAGCACAAGAAATTTCCCAAGATTTTAATATCCATTTCATCTCTACCATTACAAAGCTACTCTATAAAGTCTGCTCATCCAGTCCAAACAGACTTTCCACCACCTACAGAACACACCCCCCTTCAGCTCACTGTAATACACAACCAACCAACTGCTTGACTATCCAGCCTGTGCCCAACTCTCTGATCCTGAAACTCCTAAAACAACTCAGACCTTGCACACTCCAACCTGTGCCCAACTCTCTGATCCTGAAACTCCTAAAACAACTCAGACCTTGCACACTCCAACCTGTGCCCAACTCTCTGATCCTGAAACTCCTAAAACAACTCAGACCTTGCGCACTGGCTGCAGATAATCTTCCCCCTGAATATCCAGCGCAATAGCATAGCCAGTTACCTTTCTCGTAAATCGCTCGCACTCTCTGAATCCTACTTTCCTCTTCTAGGGAAAAATCCATCATTACCCCTCTATACGCGAAGGGGGAAACTCCCATGATCTTTTTAACTACAACCCTATCTCTATACTCTCCCCGCTATCAAAAATCTTGGAAAAATGTGTTCACTTACAACTACTTAAACACCTTTCATATAATACTGTTCCATCCCCTACCCATCACGGGCATAGCACTATTACTGCTCTAATATCTTTCACTGACATTGTCAACAAAGCCTTAGGCGCAGGCCATCCTACCTCTGTAATCTTTTTAGCCCTATCTAAGGATTTTGACACTGTGTCACATACCAAGATGGTAAACCAACTATCAAAGCTAGGTTGTTCCCCCAAATCTCTCAACTGGTTTACCTCTTACCTACAGAACAGGGAACAATTTGTAAGGTGGTTAAAGGTTCAACCGTATTACCAACCTAACAATATAGAAGTACTGCAAGGATCCATTTTAGGCCCACTTCTGTTCAATATTTTCATCAATGACCTGCAGAAAGCCCCTTAATCCAGAATCTCATTCAATACGCCGATGATTCACCACTGATATCTACCTCCAACAATTTCTTAGACCTCCATACAGCTACACAACAGACCTTTACTTCTATTAGGTTCATAGGTTCATACTAGGCTATCTGCCCAAGGGCATTTATAAGCCTAGCCCCATTGAGTATGTGGCTTTCCACCCCTTTAGTTTGAATAAAACTATTGCTATCATTTTTCTGTGCCTCTGTCAAGCAGTGACACTGAAGTAATCCCTGGGGATATATCTCGATTGGTCATCCATTGGTCAAGATTCCTCTTGAACAAGGCCAGGTGATGCTCTGCCTCACATGTGCAGGATTTTGTTCCATCTCATAGTGAGTCTCTGGGTGATGAATCTGTCCTCCAGCATGTTCTGTTTATAACCCGTGTCCCAGCCTCTGGTTTGAGCCCTTGTGGGTCTGAGGGGGATCTAGATTTTTGAATGAAGCAATATTCATCAAATCTGGGTTTGACATTTATATGTCGAGCCACAGGTCACCTCTGAGCAGCAAGATGAGACTGAATAAAGCTGGAGTTCTTTTCAGTCGAGGCATTTTAGATATATTTTAAGACCTATTATTGATTTTTTTGGAACTTTTCTTTGG
Organism: Protopterus annectens; assembly: GCF_019279795.1. Lineage (NCBI taxonomy): Eukaryota > Metazoa > Chordata > Ceratodontiformes > Protopteridae > Protopterus > Protopterus annectens. The sequence goes on from NC_056736.1 coordinate 752,956,863, forward strand.
GGCCCTTTCTGCATCAGGTGTCTGGTCAGATACATTCGACAATCTATTGAATCATGGCTTATTGATGCACAACTTGTGCTTAACCCCCAAAAAACTAAACTTTTACTTTTCTCTGCAAAATCACCTGATTTTGAGTTCAAAATCCTTGCTAAAGATGGCACTGTAATAGAACTTGTGAAAACAGCCAAACTATAACAATAGATAACAAACTTACATACGAACCACACATCCTAACTGCTGTAAAGAAAACCCACTTCAAACTTGCCAAACTGTATCGCCACAAGCTCTACCTGGATAAATATACCAAAAAAAAAAAAAAACTAGCCACTACTTTACTCATCCCCTCCCTTCTATATGGTAGTGCCATTTTTACTAATCTGCACAAAACCCTTAGTAATAAATTACAATCCTGTTGCAATAAACTAGCTAAATTCACCTCTGAAAAAAAACACTCCGTTCTCATCACTGCCATGCTATGACCGAGCTAAAATGGCTAGAGACTTCCCATCTACAATATACTCAACTAACTTTAGCCCACAAACTAATTTCTAAACCTAATGACTGCCCTGCACTCCACTCAATCCTAGAAGCATACACCCCCACAAGAACACTAAGATCTTCCTGTAAACAGATGCTAATTTTAACCAAACCCAGCAAAAGAGCAGGACAATGTCTGTTCTCCCATACCATAGCCAGACTATGGATTAACCTTCCATCTGAAATAACCCAAATTTGCCACCTAAAACTTTTAAAGTAGACCTAAAAACACGTTATCTAAACAATCCATCCTGCACCTGCCTCAGGAGCAAACTGCTTTAAATAGGTTTATAGATTAATACTAGGCTAACTGCCCTTTTGGGCCATTTGAAGCCTAGCCAGTTACCCCATGTGAGAATCAAACCCTGCACCTTGTGTCTTTAAGGTAAACACCTTAACCATTATGCTATCCTCCCAAATACTAAGCTGACAAAACTTTGCACAACCCAGCCTTCACATTCATTTATTGTATTCCGACTGTACAGGACACTACAATCTTACCTATGATAGTATTTATTTGTTAGTCAATTCTTTTTCTATTGATGTAACTTTATAAGCTATTGCAAGGATTTTTCTAGTTCAGTTTAATGTAAATCTCAAGGAATGTAATTATAATCTGTTGTTTGCCTGTTATTTCTGTAAAACCTTTAATTGTAGTTTAAACATTCTCATTCCTCTAACCCCAGGCCTCCACTGAAAATGGGTCTCTGACCCAGTGCATCTTCCCGGTTAACAAATGTTAATAAATAAATAAATAAATGTTTATTTTAGTATATTCATGAAAACCCACAGTCATACAAGTCATTCTCTTGACCTCATTTGTAATGTATCTCTTCTTTAGCTGCGTATATAACACAAAGGATGGATGTCTACCTCAGATGTTTTTTTTTTTTTACATTTTTTTGACATGATTAAATTTACTGTTCCGAAAGGCACTTAAATTATTCATAGGTTCATAGGTTCATAGGTTTATACTAGGCTATCTGCCCTAAGGCATTTATAAGCCTAGCCCAAAGTTTTGTGGCTTATGCCACCCCTTATGTTAAAAAATACTGTGCCCATTAGTTTGTTGTGCCTCTGTCCAGCAGTGATACAGAGATGATTCCCGGGGTAAACCTACGATCTCCCATCCACCGGTCAAGATTTCTCTTGAACAGAGCCATCGAGGTGCTCTGCCTCACATGGACTGGGATTTTATTCCACAGCATAGGGAGTATAGGTTCATAGAAAAATATATACCTTCAATTTGTAAAGCTCCAGCCAGTGGAGAGAATCAAACCTTGCACCTTATGATTGAAAGGCATACACCTTAACCACTGCACCATTTTTACTTGATGTATGCTGACTTCTGTACACATTTGTATTGATGTTTGCTGTTTGCTTCTATTTATTAAGTAGGAAAGCAGAAAAGTATAAGATTTCATACTTTCATTATAAGCAATCTGTCTGTGCTAATAGGTTCATAGGCTAGTACTAGGCTATCGGCCCTAGGGCCTATACAAGCCTAGCCATAACAATTCCCTGGCTATTTCTTCCCACACTATTTACTTCCCTGGACCCCTGTCTAGCAGGGTGACTGACGTGATCCCCGGGGTGAATTTCCTTTCTCCCATCCAATTGTCAAGGTTCCTTTTGAAGAGGGCCAAAGAGGCACTCTGCTTGACATGTATGGGCAATCTATTCCAGTGTTTGGGGAGTCTCTGGGTCAGGAACCTATCCCTCCAGCATGTTTTGTCTATTGTGATGACAAGGTTTAGATCTCTGGAGTGTGTGGCTCTGAGGGATTGAGATTTCTTTAAGTGTAGCATGTCCAACAGTTCTGGGTTTGACATGACCTTGTATGTTAAGCAGAGATCACCTCTGAGTAGACGATATGCGACAGAGTATAGATGGAGTTTTTTAAGGCGGTCATCGTAGGGCATCTGCTTTAGGCCTGTGATTCATTTAGTGAGGTTTTTCTGTGGCTTTCCAGTTGTTGCAGATGTCTTGAGAGGTGCATACCAAACAGGACGTTGCATTCTATAATGGGTCTAATGAGGGATGAGTACAGTGGGACAATGACCTCCTTTTTTCTGGATGAAAAGCCCTTAGTGATGAGGTGTGCCACATAGAAGGATTTCCTGACTGTTGTGGCGATGTGGTTATCGAAGGTGAGACCACTGTCCACCTGTGTCCCTAAGTCTCTTATCACACTTTCGGTGTTTAGTGTACTGCCACCTATATGGTAATTCATGGATACATGTTTTTTCCCAAAGGGGATAACTATACATTTCTTGGCATTGAGCTTGAGCCCATGGCTCTGGCACCAAGCATCTGTTTCTGTAAGGCCCTTTTGTAGAGTATCCACATCATCTGGGGATTCAATAATGGCTCCCAGTTTGCAGTCATCTGCAAACTTTGTTAGCCAGAGTCCCTTAGTGTTGGCCTGTACTTCAGAGAAGTAGATGCCAAACAAGAGCAGTCCCAGGACTGAACCCTGAGGTACTCCACTTGTCACTTGTCTGCAGCTGGATTTGGAGTCGGCTACTTTTACAGTGTGGGTTCTATCAGTAAGCCAGTTAGCAACCCATTGGGTGACGTAGGGATTAATGCCCAGCTGAGTAAGTTTATCTATGATTCCAGAGTGGGGAATGGTGTCAAAGGTCTTGGCAAGGTCTAGATAAGCTGTGTGGACCACCTTACCCTTGTCCATGGCTCTGGAGACTGATTTGAAGAAGTCAATCAGGTTCAGAAGACAAGATTGGCCCTTCACGAACCCAAACTGGGTGGGGTCCAGTGTTTGAAGGTTTCCAATGTGTTTGTTTATGAGTTCATGATAATACACTCCATGGCCTTGCAGATAAGGCTTGTCAGACTGATGGGACAATAGTTTCTGGGATCCAAGGTGGATCCCCCCTTGTGGAGTGGGATAACTGTAGCTCTGTGCCACTCAGTGGGCACAAAACCTGAGGTGAGGCTATGATTAAACATGACACTTAGGTGAGGTGCCAGTTCATATTGTAGTTCATGTAGTACACAGCCCGGGATGTCATCTGGTCCCATGGATGCTGTATTCTTAGCTTTAGAGAGTGCGTTTTTTTACCTGTGTGGCCATTATTACCGGAATTTGGCAATCTTCCGGTATTGAGATGGACCATTTAGGGGGTGAGAGGGGGTGAAGTTGGCACTGAATCGATCTGCCAGGATATTGGCAATATCCTTGGGATCAGTATATTTAATGCCATTCTGTTTTAGCTCAGAGCAGGTCTGAGCATTGCCATTTAGATTCTTGACATAGTTATAGAATGCCTTGTGGTTGTCTTTGGAATCTTTGGCAATTTTATTTTCATAACTAGCTTTGGAGGATTTTATGAGGGATCTCAGCTTATTACTGAGGCTGGTAAGGGAGTTTTTTGCATCTTGGGATTTTTCTCTTTTCTGCAACAGTTTCTTCCTTTTGTTGTAAAGTTTGTTTATGGCAGGGGACCACCAGATTGGCTTCCTTTTTTTGGATGAGAGCATCTTGGTTCTATTTGGGATGGCACGATTCATGCATGAGTGGATGTGCTCGTATAGTGCCTTAGTGTAGGATTCAGCAGTTGAACTTTCAGTTCCTGTCTGCATGGGTGTCATGAAGTTTGTCACTTCTGACTTGAGTAGCATGAAGTTGGCTTTGGAGAAGTTTTTTTATGGAGGTTTCCCTACTTGGGGGGTGGGGGTGGGATATGGATGTTAAGGGTGATTAGCTTATGGTCAGACCTGACTAACGAGGGGGTGACCATAGGTGTGGAGCATCGATTTCCCATGTTGGTAATGACCAGGTCTAGGATATTGGAGCCCCTGGTGGGACTATGGATTAGTTGATCCAGGGCATTGGAATTTATGAATTCCAAGAACCGTTGGGCAAAGGTGTTGGTACATGAGTAGTTTTCCCAGTTAATGGCAGGGTAGTTAAAATCACCTAGTATTAGGGTGTTTGGTTCTATCTTAATATTTTCCAGTATGTTTAGAAAGGTGTAGTGAGAATCTTGGGGTATGGTGGGGGATCTGTAGCAAGCTACAGTTTGGATTGCAGTCTTACCTAGTGTTAGTTGCACCTGGATAATTTCAGACGCATTGCGTTGGGCAACTAGCCTGGTGGTGTGAATATCCTTGGTGAATATTGACACTCCTCCACCTTTAGTGTTTCAGTCCTGGTTTGGTGGCCGAAAAGTGTGATAAGAGTTGTAGCTTGGTATTGCAGGGGTGCTCTCTGGAGCCTTGAACCAGGTCTCAGTTACTGCACAGATATCAATGTTCTCCATTTTTAGGAGTGCTAGAGAGAGTGCATTTTGAGGTTTAGACTTCTAGCATTGAGTAGCATTACCTTCAGATTTTGCATGCTTGTACCTGTTATGGTGGTGGTTTTGTCCTTTGAACTTTGCCTAAAAAAGGCACTATAGGGGTGGCAAGAACCTTAGCCAGTAACCTGAATCCCAGGGGCTGACAGGTGCAGACCATCTCTGGCAAAGCATCGTGGTCTGTCAATCATGTCGTCCTAGGCAGACAGATACTGGATCCCCTTTGAATGACACCAGAAGCTTAGCCATTTGTTGAAGTCAATCATTTTGTCCTTATATTGTGGTATCATTCTGGGCGAAGGCAGGATGCTACTCAGGGCTAGGGTAATACCTGCCTGGGCCACATGATCCAAGAGCTCTTCCATGTCTCTTTTCATGTAGTCCAGGGAGGTACGTCTCAAGTAATTTACTCCAACATGGACAATGACAGGGTCATATTTGTACTTGTTGTGGAGTGACTTGAGTGCATGCGTTATGTGGCGGATCCAGTATTTCTTTTTCAATGCAAGTTGAACTATAAGGATTGTATGACTTTCTACAAGTTGTTACATTTGTATGTCTCTGTACAGCTTGTCTGTTTGGGGGATGGGTATTTTATGCATCCTTTTTTGACAATCCCTTTATTTTCTGTTTTCTACTATACCTTACTTGCATTTTTAAGTAATATCTATGTAACAGAATTTTAGCTTCCCTTCATAGAGACAGAAGATGTACGCACAAAAAAATTATCAAAAGGAAGGAAGTTTTGATATCTTTTCAGTCCATCTTGTATGTAACCAAACATATTTAATTTTTACATAATGCATGAGTTCAGGTGATGTCACATCACAGGCTATCATTTTTTTCCACTCTGACCCATGTGTGCAGGAGCGTATTTTCTCCAGGTACAAAATCTGTGGTGGTGTGTGTGCTCAGAATTTGTAGATTACTTAATGAATACAGGATTAAGGAAACAGTGCATTTCTCAGTTTTCTATGTGCTGGTCATTCACATGCTACCCCTAACTCAACACCACTCTGCTTAGGGTATGATGGCTACTTGAAATCAGCCATCTTGTATGTGCAGTTAATATTTCTCATTTTCCTATGTGCTGGTGGTCTTTCACATGCTACCCCTACCCGAACACCACTCTGCCAAGGGTTTGGTGGCTAACTGAAATCAGCCATCTTGTATGTGCAGCTAATATTTTAGAAGAAATGAATTGTTTGTGGCCTACACAAACTAAATCTTTTGTATCTATAAACTGACTACCTGTAATACAATTAATTGCTAAGCTAATAGGTTCATAGGTAGATACTAGGCTGTCTGCCCTAGGGCATTTATAAGCCTAGCCAGAGTGTATTTGGCTTCCGCCTCCCTATTAGATTAGCCTACTGTGCCTCTGTAAAGTAGGTCACAGAAGGTACCCTTTTAAGATTAGTTTACTGTGCCTCTGTCTAACAGGGACACAGAAGAGATCCCAGGGGTGAATTTGCGATTTCCCATCCACGCGTCCAGATTTCGCTTGAAGAGGGTCAGCGAGGGGCTATGTCTAGCATGAATTGGGATTCTATTCCAGAGTGAGGGGAGCCTCTGGGAAATGAATCTGTCCCTCCAGCATGTCCTATTTATTTTTGTGCTGAGGTTTAGGTCCCTGGAGCGTGTAGCTCTAAGGGACTTGGATTTTTTGAGGTGGAGCATGTCCATTAATTCTGGGTTTGACATGGCTTTATACATCAGGCATAGATCGCCTCTGAGTAGGCGGTAAGCAACTGAGTAGAGCTGGAGTTTCATTAATCGAGCTGCATAGGACATCTGTTTGTAGCCCATGATCCTCTTGGTAAGGTACTTTTGGGGTCTCTCCAGTTGCTGCAGGTGTCGGGTAAGGTACATCCCAAAAGGGGCATTGTATTCAATTATGGGCCTGATGAGTGACGAGTAGAGGGGCACAATGACCTCTCTTGATCTAGATGTGAACCCTTTCATGATAAGGTGGGCTATATAGAAGGTCTTTCTAACCACTTTGGCAACGTGATTATCAAAGGAGAGATTACTATCTACGTTGGTCCCCATATCTTTAATTACTTCTTCCGTACTTAATGGATTACCACCTATGTGGTAATTTGTGGACACCTTGTTTTTCCCAAAGGGGATGACTATGCACTTTTTAGCATTTAGCTTGAGGCCGTGGCTCTGGCACCAAGCATCCATCTCTGTGAGACCCTTTTGGAGGATGCTTGTGTCAGCTGGAGATTCGATTATGGCCCCCAGTTTGCAGTCATCTGCGAACTTTGTCAGCCATAATCCCCCCGTGTTAGCCTGAACCTCAGAGAAGTATATACCGAACAAGAGAGGTCCCAGAACTGAGCCCTGTGGGACGCCACTTGTAACTGGTTTGGATTCGGACATGGAACCTGCGATTCTGACCATGTGGGTTCTATCTCTGAGCCAGTTTGCAACCCATCTTGTGGTACAAGGGTTGATATTTAAGCTGGTAAGCTTATTTATGATGCCCGAGTGGGGTATTGTGTCGAAGGCTTTTGCGAGGTCCAGGTAGGCTCTGTGGACTACCTTGCCCTCATCTATGGCTTTAGTAACTGTTTCAAAGAAATCAACTAGGTTTAAGAGGCAAGATCTGCCCTTAACAAAGCCGAATTGGGTAGGGTCCAGTGTCTGGAGGCTCCCAATGTCTTTGTTTATGAGTTCCATGATAATACGCTCCATAGCTTTACAGACCAGACTAGTCAGGCTTATGGGGCGATAGTTTCCGGGGTCTGTTGTGGCACCACCTTTGTGGAGTGGGACCACTGTAGCTGTACGCCATTCTTTGGGTACATATCCTGTAGTAAGGCTAAGTTTGAACAGTGACTTAATGTGAGGGTTCAGTTCTTCTTGGAGCTCATGTAAGACACAGCCTGGAACACCGTCCAGTCCCATAGATGCTGTGTTTTTTGCTTTGGAGAGGGCAGCTTTCACCTGTGCATCTGTGATGTCAGGGAGGTTACATTCAGTTAGGATAGGCATTTGCTCCTTTGGGGGGGGGGAGAAGTTTGCGCTGAATCTGTCTGCCAGGATGTTGGCTATGTCTGTAGGTTCGGTATATTTTGTACCGTTATGCAATAATTCAGAGCATATCTGGGAGTTTGCGCCCATATTCCTGACATAACTAAAGAAGGCCTTGTGATTATCTTTAGTGTCTAGGGCAATTTTTCTTTCGAAACTGGCCTTTGATGATTTTATGAGGGATCGAAGTTTCTTGCTAATACTGATCAGAGATGCCTTCCCTTTTTGGGATTTTGCTCTGTCATGTAGTAGCTTCCTCCTTCTGTTGTATAGCTTATTTATGGCCGGGGTCCACCAGACAGGTCTCCTGTTTTTGGAGGACTGAGTCTTGGTTTTATTTGGGATAGCATGATCCATGCATTCCTGTAGGTGCTCATAGAATACATTTGTAAAGGATTCTGTGGATTGGGCTGTATTATCCTCTGGCCCAGGGGCTTTGAAGGATTCCACCTCAGTCTTGATAAGTGCAAAGTTGGCTTTTGAGAAATTCTTTACAGTGATTTCCTTGGCTGGGGGTGGGGACGGGATATGGATGTCCAGGGAAATTTGTTTATGGTCTGATCTTACCAATGAGGGGTTTACCTCTGGTGTGGAACATAGAGTCCCCATGTTGGTGATGACCAGGTCCAATATGTTTTTCCCTCTTGTGGGAGTGGTGACCAGTTGTTCCATTGCGTTAGAGTTTATAAAGTCAAGGAACCGTTGGGCGAGGGTAATACCTACAGTATATGAAATGATGGAATACTGGAAATATGTTATTTTCTGTTTGTGTATAAATTTTATGTATGAAAAAATATTTCTAATTATAGTCTTACAGATTTACATCTGTATTTTACAGAGATATAGGGATGTATGCTTTCATATAATTCCTTTCTTATACATATATGTTTGTATTTATACACAAAAGCATGTCAATACATAAACTTGCTATATATTTGAAAGAAATGTGATTCTGTTTACAGTTATGCATACTGATACCTTTATATTACATATAGTTATATATCTGCGCTTAAACACACACACAAAATCTTCTTGCATTTACCCCCAGTTATGCAATATTTCTATACCATGTGTTTTAAACCTATTTTGATATGAATTAAAAAAAAGGAAAAATACTTGCTATAGAAATCTGGCCTTCTTGCTGTTACTTGGTTTACCCTTCTTAACCAGGTGGTCAGGCCTTCACTTATCTATGTAATTGTACCAGTGGTAGCACTGGGGGCCAGAGCAGATGATCAGGTGGTCATCCAACTCCTGCCAGATATTAATTTTTTTCCAGTCTGACCCATATACACTAGACTTGTTTCCATGGTCAAAACCCTAAAAAGGTAGAGCATAATTTTGGTCTGTTTGACAGAACAGCTCCAAGCTCAGCCTAGTGTCTTCAACAGTGCTGCCATGTCCCAATGTGCCTGTACCAGAATTAAGTATGGAAGTGCATGGCTGTGGTGCACCGGTTGTGACATAACCTTAACCCAACACATTTAACAAGCAGAGATATAAGACATGGCACTGCTATCATTGGCAAGTTTACTTTTATCAAATGCTTTGTCACATAACCTTTTTTTTAAAGGAATACATCCACATTTCATTTCCATGGTGAAAACAGTATATTTATTATCTTTAAAATTGCTTACATCTGTTTATGCTTCTATGTTGTATTATTTATCTTTATTTGAACAATAAACCAGAATGTCAAGCATTAATAATTTCTTTATACATTCATTTTGCAGTATTGCATCAGTAGAATTCCCCTTTTTTCATTTTTTCCCATTTTTTGTATAATAAATCTTCCTTTGTGTGTCATAATGAACTTATATTAAGTATTGAGTGATTCGAGGTGATGAGGGTTGGTAGAGAATGCTGGAGGGGTGTGGATTATGCTCCATGTTTATCCAGACTAAACTATAACTGATTCCATTTTCCCTTTTCTAATCACAGGGACATTGGTGAATTAAGGGGGTTGTTGGCACACACCAGCAGGCTACATATTTTGTGCAAGTATCACAACACAGGAGTCAGCTACACAGTCTTGTCACATATCCCTTGTAAGTTCTCAAAGAGATAAAACATTTTTTCACTGATACCACAATCTTGTATGCTTGCAGAGATATAACATTTTGGCCATAATCGTAGCAGTTTTTGGCAGAAGTAATATTTATCTTTTATAAATCTGCAATATATATTGCATAAATGGGGTGGGAGGTTGGCGTAATATTTAAGGTGCTTACCTTAGAAACACAAGGTGCAGGGTTTGATTCTGACATGGGGTAATTGGCTAGGCTTACAAATGGCCCATAACAGCAGTTAGCCTAGTTCTAACCTATGAACCTGTATAAAATTAGCATCTCCCTGCAGACTGTAGATCGTGTAACAAGAGTTCGGCCCATTATCTAAGGGAAATGCTTCGTGCTTTACATTTTTAACTTGTATCGTTTAGATGGTGTTGCAGATCATACAAGGTATATTTTAATGTAGCATCTTGTAGAAAACCTCTAGGAGGCAAATAGCAGGTTACTTGGCATTAAAGACTTCAAGAAGCAAGGTGATTAATTAGCCTCCAGGAGCTCAGGAAATTTTCAATCCTAATAATCATGAAGAACTCTTGAACAATCCATATCTTTGTCTGGTTTCTTTGGTAGTCTATCATATTTGGAGCATTTATCAGGGTATTTACACTGGACATCTGATCTTCCTCTAGGGACATTTCTACACACACTACAGCATCAGTCAGAGACTTGACCTCAAGATCTTTTATCTCTGTAGCTCTAGTTCTTACAGTCTCATTTGACTTGCAGTAGGACTGTTTGTGACATTTATGGTTGCTTATCTTCCTGGAAGTTTCATAGGTTGGTACTAGGCTATCAGCCCTAAGGCCTGTACAAACCTAGCCATAACAATTCCCTGGCTATTTCTTCCCACAGTATTTACTTCCCTGGACCCATCTAGTAGGGCGACTGACGTGATCCCCGGGGCTGAATTTCCTATCTCCCATCCAATTGTCAAGGTTCCTTTTGAAGAGGCTCTCTGCTTCATATGTATGGGCAGTCTATTCCAGAGTTTGGGGAGTCTCTGGGTCAGGAACCTATCCCTCCAGCATGTTTTGTTCATTGTGATGACAAGGTTTAGATCCCTGGAGCATGTGGCTCTGAGGGATTGGGATTTCTTTAAGTGTAGCATATCCAGCAGCTATGGGTTTGACATGGCCTTGTATGTTAAGCAGAGATCACCTCTGAGTAGACGATATGCGACAGAGTATAGCTGGAGTTTTTTTAGATGGTCAGCGTAGGGCATCTGCTTTAGAACTGTGACCCTGATATATTTGTCCTTTGCAGATACTTGTGAATCCATCTACCCAGCTTTTCATGTTCTCCAAGAACTGCAGATGCTCTTGGTTTAGCTGTTTGACCAACTGCTTCATCTTCAGGCAGTGGATTTTCCAGTGGATTCTGTACTTTTTTCCTGTCTCCATCTTGCAGGTCTGGTAGTCTTTTGAAGTTTCACTCTTAAAAAAGTATGTCTGCACTGCTCTCCAACATTTCATTTACAGCTTATAAATAAGGCCAAGAGAAAGATGCGGTATCTGCCCTCACGGAGGTAGATATTAGAAATGAAATTTCTGCAGGACAGTATAACACATAAAAGGCACATTGGTATAACTATCTTATTTGCATCAAATATATAAACCCAGACATGATACCCTCACCTTCAGAGAGAGTCCTTTATTTTCTAGATGTAAACTCTGTGACCTCGTAACTAGAGATTTTGATTTTTATGCCGGATACTTTATAGTTAGCAGTGAAGCATGGGAATATCCAGAAATACATGTGTGTTTTCAGAAACTGTGCCATTTGGCCTACTTGTTGCTACCTAAAGGTTGTTTAGGTTCCGTGAAAGGCTCATAATTGGTAACCTTATGCAGAAAACAGTATACTGTGTGCTTTGATGTGCCTAATCACCTGGATGAAGCCTTAAAGAGCTTTCTGCCTGCGTTGCTAGATCCATGAAATGTGTAGTGTAGATAGTGTTATGCCTCACCTTGCTTGTGTGTACTGCAGAATATTCATTACTTTTTGATAAAAGACTTCTTGCCTTGCATGTTGTTATAACATTCACAAGTGCTGAAAACTTTGACATTTGGAAGATGTGCATATACTTTTTTGAGTGCATGTCTGGACCTCCATGACCACCTTTAAGGCAGAAGCTGTACATTAAGACCTTTTCTCTTTCTTTCAACATTGGATAATTTATACCTTCACATCAATCACTTGATGCTGAACAAATGAGTCCAGGGAAAGAAGGGCCTAGTGAGTGTTAAAATGGTTGTAATAACAGTTCTCATGAAGCCCTTCAGCAAAAAACGCACCTGCGGAAAGTAATTTTGGTGTAACAGATGAAATAGACTGATGCTGTGCTGGTCTAAATCCCGACGTGTAGTTAGAAATAATGTCAGCAGGCTGTGTGGACTCTGGATATATGAACATACACTGCAGGAATGACTGGACCCGAGACTTCCCTCTGCTTGAGGAATTATATTAATGTAACTTTGTTTCTTCAGGAGGGATGCACAGTGAGGAGCTGTAAGGGAACATGTTTAAGTAATGTTATGGTACCCAAATGCTAATTCTTACTTGTGAGAAAAAAAACTAAACTGTAGTAATACTTATCTGAACACATGACAAATTAGTGGTTATTAGCTCCAAGTGTGAATAAATATGTAAAATAGTTTCTTGACAGCATTATCTTCAGCAAAATCAAAGTCTGCAGTGCTGACTACACTTTGTGTACAGAAGACGTGGGATAACAAAGCCTTTCTCTGTTATTCTTACACTGCATAAGCTATGTGCTTCAACTGAAACACATCACCTTTCGTTTATTTTTTTAGGTGAAATGTTTTTACACAAAAAAGAAATCAATACAAGAAAAGAAAACGGAAGAGTTTATTTTTTCTTTTATTAAGCACAGCACATGAATAATCATTTGTCTAGATGGTCACATGGCACTGTTCTGTATGTCACACCCACGGGACACAGTTTTATGTTGTGCCTTTATGCAGTCCTCTCAAAAAATAAATAATGTTAATTGTTTAGGAGAGTCAGTGTACAGAGATGTGCTCTGGCTACAGCCCTGTTTCACTCGTCCATATAGTCCCGCATTTCCTCTGACAAAATTGCAATTATTTCTGCAAGATCTGCAAACGCTGCTGGACACAAATGGTTCCTCACCAGTCAGGTATCTGATACTCTCTTGCCAAGGTCTTTCTTGATGTTCTGGGTTTCTAACATGGACATGATTCTATTCTTCAGGGTTTGAACTGCATCGCCTCTGAAACTCCTGCCCATATTCATGGATCCATTTGTTAGCTACTGTATATGACCAGAAAAAAAAAAATCAATAGAGTAGAATGATAAATCTGTATGCATACAATTGTGGCGGTATTGCATTTGTGTGATTTTTAATCCTTACAACATTAAATGTATTCTGTTTTTTTTAAGCTAGACAGTACTATAATATATCATACAGGTTTTGAAACTGAGCCTTTTTTTACAAGAAGATACCTCTTTCTGTAGTGAGTAGCTACACACTTTTAGTATACAATGTTTTCCATTAGCCTAGTAAGCAAAATAAAATATAAACATGATCAGAATGTATTTTACAGTCTATAAGTCTCGTATCTAGGATCTTGCTGACAAAAATTGATGGATTTACACTGTTCAAGCATGGCACAGGATTGAAGAATGTTTTATTAAAAAAATGTGGTCTTGATTTTATTAAGTAACTGAAGTGATGATCAGAACTGTGGGTGATGGTGGAAATGGGGGGTGGAGAACTCTCTAATATTCTTCTGTAGATCACTGTTGCAGTATTCCAAATGTTGGTTATCTTGCCAAATAACCGGGATGGCTGGCCATTGTACCAAAGCCAAAAACCTTCTGTAGAGCCATACATCCATTGTATGACCTACACTTGTGAGCTTAAAGGTATATAAGTGAATGTATAAGTGTAAATCCTAAGACTATCTCACCTGTAGTCCGGACACAGTTCTCGCACCCATCAGACTGTTCTATGCATTGTCTTGGGTATCGTTTGTATTCACTGTTTCACATAAGTGCCTCATTAGGGAACCTCCCTTATTTTCTTCTCTTTGCATTACTGTTTCTTGTTGTTAGAGGTTGGATATGAGGGAAAAATGCAATTGCCATTGGTAGATTCCTTACAAGGGTTTCCACTCCCAGTACCTTTTCTGTTTAGGTGCAGAGCACAGTTAGAAAAACTGTATGATCTATTAGCCCTTTTTTCCCAAAGACATTAAGAGCATGACTTTTGTCTTAAACTGCTGAGTTTCTAAGTAGGTATTTAAAGTGCCTTGCTTAGTCAATGATGGTAGAACCCTCTACTTCTGATGTTCCTTTCAAAAGAAAGAGTTAAGAGGCACAGGCCTGAAATACAAGGCACAGGCCTGAAACCTTTGCTGCCCAGTCTGACTCAACGATAACTGCAGAGGTTTCAGAACCAACGGTATGCCTGACACTTACTCAGATGCCCACTGCCACGACTCCACCAGAGGTCAGTATGGAGTTGGAGGTTTTTCATGTGCATGAAAAGACTGAAATTACCAATAATGGTGAGAAGGAGGAAGCCTGATTAATCATTTACAAAGGACCTAAAGGTACTACAGTTCTTCATTAAAGAGTAAACTCCTTGGTCGCTCATCAAGATTCATCAGGGGTAAGAGCCTCTGCAATTAGTCACAGCAGATGTCATATCTAAGGGAAAAAAAGAAACATGTTTCTTCCCTCCAGATGTCTAAGATGAAGTAGTGGTTGTACTTTTCGCAGGGCGTCTTCAAGGCTATTATGGTTTTTAGGTCACCATCCTTTGCAGGACCTACTCATACATTGTTAATATGATGGAACATTCTGAATGGGAATCAAAATAGATTTCTGAGGTTAAATAGTGATACTATAACCTCTTGGGAGTAGGCATCCCTGCACCCACACCCCTGCACTCATACCTCCTGCACCGGAGGCCCTCCTTGATGCATTTGCCTCTACTTACACTGCTCCTGACTCCCAGCCACCAGCTCCAAAAAGGCCTGATAGATTTTACAAGATGCCTGAAGATTTTAAATTTCTATACAGGAACCGTGTGGCAGACCCCTCTGTGTTTTACATGTCTATAAACAAACCCTCTAAATTTCTTCCTGCTACCAATACTCTTCCTACAGATGCAGACAGCAGAGTAGGAGACAGATTGGGGAAAGAAAGGTTTATACATTCCTGTTTGGCTTTTAGTGCACCGAATTATCAGACCCAAATAACTAAGTATTTATTGTCCATTTTGTGCAGTTTATATAAAGCACTGTCTTGCCCTAAGGAATCAGGCATTAAGCAACAGGTCTTATCTGCAGTGGCTCAGGCCACTCAAATGGCTACACACAGCATAAAATGTAGCTAAGATGCACTAGAATCTTCCTCTAGGGCCGCAGCTACTAGTTCTGTCATCAAGACGTGTGCATGGTTACACGCTCAACAACTACTAGAGGGTATTAAGGCTAAACTCCTAGACTTCCCATTAAACAAGGATCTTTTCTTTGGATTTATATCAAAAAGAAAGAACAATCATCATGGCTCAAATAAAACCAGAACTTTTACTAAAAAAACAAAGCAAACAAAAATACAAGTTAAGTGATTTCACAGTCCTCAGACTGCTTCTTCAGACCTATTAAACAGCGCTACACCTGAACAAATTTAACAATCAAGGCAACCAGTTACTTTTAAGTAGAATTACCTGAAAAAAGATAAAGCCCAATATATGGTGAAGAAGATTAATATTAAAGTGGGCATGCCCTCAGCATTGGTATAACAGAATCTCTGTCATTAATACCTGGGTGTTTATCTGCATTTAGATGGACAATCCATTTCTGTTCTCTCATTTCAGTAAAATTCTTAAAGTCACCTCTTATGTTAAGACTAAGTAACTCTAGAGCCATGAGCTTAAACGTATGTCTGTGTCCCGTATTAGAAACGGGTTGTGCTAATGCATATTACCAAGCTTTTTATTCTTAAGATCAATCATACGCTCAGAAATTCTATCTTTAAAAAGTCTGTTCATTTTAACTGCATAGAATGCAAACCGTTCTGCACAAAACGTGAAATACATAAGATTCTGCCTTGTACTAGCAGCATAAAATGATGTCGCTATTACAAAACCTTGTGTAGGATGTGTAAAAGTGCACCCTGTATAGACAAACCTTACATCTCCTGCAGATAAAGGTACCTGAACATTGGGATAACAGTACATAGTCGTCCTTAGTATTGTTGTAACAACATTGTAACTTAAGGGACATGGTTTTTCTAAAACTAAATTATGGTTTATCACTTAATCTGGTTTAGCTTGTTGTCTACACACGAAATCGCCCAATTTTTCTTTAGTAAATCATATTACTAGAATAAGTTAACATTAGTCTAGCATCACTGCTGGTAGCATGTGTCAGTCTTGCATCTACAAGATGTTTAGGGGCATTAGAAAAATGTGGTATCCCTATAGTCTGTCTTCCAAATCTTAGACTGTTTATACAGTCATCTAGGTCTTTCTCTTCAAGAAAATTCTTCTTTAACTCTAGCAGTACTTGGTCCAATGCTAAATCATCACCGTGTAGCCTCATAATCCTCACAACTTGTTCCTTCACTACATTCTGAGGTATATAGTGGAGGTGCATACTTGTCTTATGCAACAATGAATTCTTCTTACATTTCTTTTTAAACACCCCAGTCCTAAAATTCCCAATCAAATCCCACGTAACAGTCACATCTAGAAAATCAATAGACTCACTAGAATAAACATAACTACATTTCGAAAAAGAGGTGGTGGAGTGCAATACACAATAAACTCATGCAGCAATTCAGGTGACCCATTCCATAAAATAAAAATCTTATCAACAAAGTGTTTATAACAAACTATTTGTTCACAAAAACAATTATTGCATAGCACACAATCAAATTCCCATTGTGCAAGCACTAGGTTGGCATAGGAATTGGCACAAGCTGTGTCTATCGCCATGTCAACCTTTTGCAGATAAAGCTCATCATTAAAAATAAACACATTATTGTCAAGAATCAACTCCAAAAGGGAACAAATCAACTCAGTCTTATCACTGGGAAAATGTTGCTTCTTAACAAAATAGATCGAACACCGTCTATGAATCACTGTAAACAATGACGAAACATCGAGTCACAAAAACAGATGATCGTCGTTCCTGGTAGCACGGGGTACAAAAAATAAATCACTCAAAAAGTTCTTAGTATCCCTAAGAATAGTGTCCATGATATTCACAACTGGGTGTAAACGTTTTTCCACAAAGGTAGATAGAGGTTCCGCAGCCCAACCCTGACTTGAAACAATGGGATGAATAGCTATCTTTGTGCATTCTAGGTAGTCCATACAAACAGGGTACAAGGGGATGTTCAACAGTAAAATACTTAAATAATTCCTCGGTGATATCTTAGTCATAATCATGTCAAACAGAAAGAAAGCTAATCTCTCAGTAATACTAGAAACTTGTGGTCTGGTTAAAGAAACAAAAATATTTGAATCACTCAATAACAGATACATTTGTTACAAATAGAGTCTTGTATAGGGCACAAACAAACAGAGTCTTGTATAGGGCACAAACAAACAAACAGAGTCTTGTATAGGGCACAAACAAACAGAGTCTTGTATAGGGCACAAACAAACAGAGTCTTGTATAGGGCACAAACAAACAGAGTCTTGTATAGGGTACAATATCACCACCTTTATCTGCTGGGCAGATTTCAATAGATGACCTCTCCTTTAATTCACGTAGAGCACATTGTTCACCAGAGGTTACATTATAAAACAGTTTACCATGCCATCCATTCAGAGCACACTGGATCTCCTTCTCACAAACTGCTACAAAAGTCTTTAAAACAGACTGGATATTAGGAACAAAAGTGTTAGGTTTAGGAAACCCAATCGCATCATTACTGCATTCCGAAAACTGGCATCTCAAAGAAATGCTCCTTGCAAATAGTTTTAAATCAGTAACAACATCAGCTGAATATAATTTCTGCACAGTATAAACCTTTATTCAACAACTTACATTGATCTTAAGTTAAAGAAACTGAAGATAAGTTTAAAGCTAGTTCATTAGGGCTCTGCTGTGAGTAGTTACCTTCAGGGTGTTGTCTACCAGCCTTTGTAACTGCTGTAATCACTCTTTCCCTGATCAAATTCTTCTTCCTTTCCTGCCTAGAAAAAGATTTCAAGACAAATCAAGCAAGGACTCTAGGCCTGGAAGGCCTACCTAGCCAGACAAATCTGCCTGACTACCCTGTATCCTTCCCCAACCACAGCTCATCTCTTTCCCTATTCAAAAGGCAAACCTCATCCCTAACAAACTGGCTACTCATCACTTCAAATAAATGGGTTCTCCATCATTCAGAATAAGTACAAAAGGACTTGGAAACAAGTCTTTCCATTTAGTTGCATATCTCACCCTTCCCACAACTAATTACAGTTAATTACACCTATCATCCAGGCCTTACTTGAGCAAGGAACAATAGAACCAGTACCTCAGTACCTCCGCAATATCTGGGAAAAGGATTCTACTCCAGACTTTTTCTTGTTTCAAGAAAAAGGAGTCTGGAGACATATACTGGATCTCTCCACCCTCAACACTTACCTCCATGTACCATCTTTCAAGATGGTGTCCCTTCAAACTCTGCTGCCATTTGTCCTTCCTCAAACCTTTATTGTGTCTGTAGATCTAAAGGACACCTACCTCTACATTCCTATTCACCCCTCATACAGGAAATTCCTGAGGTTTTCACCTACTTATCACAATTTTTCTACTTTACCTTTTGGACTTTCTGCAGCCTCCACTGTATTCACAAAATGTCTCATCCCAGTCATAGCATACTGCGGAACTCAGGGAATACAGGTATTCCCTTATTCAGACAATCTATTAATTAACCAGTATTAGAAGAAGCAAGCCAGGATCCATGAACCAATATTTATTGAGCGCTTTCATTTTTTGGAATAAAAAACTTCATCAGAATAAGACAATTACAAATGAACAGTGGCTGACCCAACTTATATAGCAATCTACATATATGTAAACTCACATAATAATATGCAATTCATAATATATTTATTTTTATATATTTATATAATATAATTTACAATGAAATGTTTTCTGTGAGTTTACACACACACACACACACATATATATATATATATATATATATATATATGTGTGTGTGTGTGTTTATATGTTTGTAACAGATTATGTACTTTATATATTACACATTTTATGTATTTCAAGGTATGTATTTATTGTATTGGTGTTTTAGAGACTACACCTTTAAGCTGATTGCTAATTAACATTTTTGTAAGCAAGATTGCTATATAAGTTGGGTCAGCCACTGTTCATTTGTAATTGTCTTATTCTGATGAAGTTTTTTATTCCAAAAAACAAAAGCGCTCAATAAATATTGGTTCGTGGATCCTGGCTTGCTTCTTCTAATACTGGTTATTTAGTTTGCTGTTTTTCTACACAATCTATGAATTCAGGCATCTTCTCTTCAGACCTCAGGCTCACCTTGTCTCTTCTTCAGGATCCATGGTTGTCTATCAACCTAAAGAAGTCCTCAGTGAACCAAACCCATGACCTAGTTTTTTGGATTGCAAACTAGACACCAAATTCATGCAGGCTTTCCTGCACCAAAGTGCAGATACTTCCACTGTCTCCTCCTTCAACAGCCTTGCAGTTCAAGGGAGATCCTCAGAACACTGGTGTTCATAACAGTAGCCATCCATATGGTTCCCTTCACCAGACTACATATGAGAAAGTTCCAGTGATGCATGAAATGTTCCAGCAATGCATGAAATCCAGCTGGTCTCAAAATGCTCATCCCTTGGACACCCAGATCCCTCTCCCTTCCCTGCCTGAAGAAGGAACTCTTTTGTTGGATATCACAGATAAGACACAACCAATGTCAACCTTTCAAACTGCAGGCACCACAGCAGGAGCTGCGCACAGATGCTTCAGACAATGTATGTGGGGGCTTGGACAGGCAGCCTCAGAGTCCAGGGACAACATATAGGCAAATCTGAGGTCAGGGCACATGAGTCTGAAGGAGAAGAGGCACTAATTCAAGCTCTGCAGACCTGTCCCATTCTTGGAAACCAGATCCCTTGAGAGTGTTCACAGACAACAAAAAGGTCTTGTGGTACATAAACAAGCAAGGGTCACTAGACCTTACCAGCTGTGTAGACTGGCTCTTTTGGCATGACAGCAGGCTGCAAAATCAAACCTGCCTCTCCAAGCAGTTTACATTCCTTCACAGGACAATGTACTAGCAGACCTTCTAAGCAGATCAAGGGAAGATCCCCATGAATTGAGTCTAATCAGGACAATCTTCCTAATCATAGTCTGCAAATGGAAGGATTTCACAAATAGATCTATTTGCCTCCACAGACGTCTGCTCTTTTGCACCAGGACCTTCTGTCCTCAAGCTTAGAAAATGGAGACACAGTTTTGTCCTTGGAAAGGGGGGTTTGAATAGTTTTTTCCTCCACTTCTTCTTCTCCCCAAAGTCTTATTAAAGATTCAAAGAGAATGCCCAAACATCCTACTGGTGACTCCCTTTTGGACAACACAGTATTGGTTCTCTTTTCTCTTCCACCTAACCAAGAGACATCACCAAACACTACCTTCCACAGTGGTTTTGGTTACAAAACAGAAGGGCTCATCACTTCATCCCAACTTGCCATCCATCAACCTGACGTTATGAATGATAGGATTCTGTTCACTTTTAGACACCAATTTTCTGAGGACGTGGTTAGGGGTCTCAAGAAGGCAAGGAAGCCTACTACAAGAAAATCTTGCACAGCAAGATTAACTATCTGGTGTCTGGCTAAAAAACAGGACCCAGTACATGCTAATACTGCAATGGTCCTTTCTTATTTATGTTTGCTTCTGAAAACTGATGTAGCATACTCCTGTATTAAAGCACAGATTTCAGCTATATCTGCTTGCCTACCTCTGGACCATCCTCCTTTGGTCAAATTGAGGTAAAACAGCTGTTGAAATGTGTATCCCACCTGAAACGTCAAGAAAGGCTATCCCACCTGCATGAGACCTCTGTTTTGTGGTGGAATCTCCCTCTTTTCAAAACAGTAGCTTCTGGGTCTCTTAAATTTTATACTGGGAGCAAAATATTCCTCTAGCAGCCTCACCTCATCCAGGTGAGTTTCACAGCTTCTTCTAGTACCCCTCACCTCATCCAGGTGGGATTCAGAGCTTCTTCTAGTACCCCTCACCTCATCCAGGTGGGATTCAGAACTACAGGCTGTTACTGCATCCCCTTACTTTGTAGATCAATATGTATGTATACCTTTAAGAAGCTTTCTACGGGCGTGCACAGGTGTATACATACTGAGCACGTGTGAGCCTGACTGCCATTTTGTAGTTAGCTGTTGAGATGTAAGCATGCATGTCTGTGTAGTCCGTCAGTTAATCGGTTTGTTTATATTGTATGTTGCTGCTATCCACCCTGATGTGTTTATACATAATAAAGCATATAAACAAATACCCCACCTGTTCATCCTAAATCATAGTCTACCATGAGCGACATGGTGTCAAAATGTGATCCAGAAATCCAGATTTAGGACCAAAAAGGTACTCAGTTAATTGTGGAGGAATATAGAAGAATGGATCATCCCTACTGCATGTATAACCCGCAAAAACAGGTCAAGAAACGTATTTTAGGTATCAAAGCTTACTTAAATGATTTCTTATTTCCAAAATATAAAATGAAGCACTCAGAACGCTCTAAGCAAATTTCTAGTTAAACGAAATGCCTAAAACTGCGACATATTGATAAAAGTATTCAAAATAACTATGGAAAATGTTAGAAATAATGTCCAAATTGCATAAAAAAGGGAAACAACCGCATTTTTCACTATGTGCTACTTTTTCACATTAACTAAAGCTATTCGAGATATCTGAAGTGTATGAAGTGTTCTCAAGTTTGTGCAGTATTACAGTACACTTATTTTGCAAAATACAGCCATCTCAAAACATATTTCGCAAAATACAATATTTCGAAGAGTTTATTGTGCATTTGAATGTTATTACAAGTACCTGCTGTGTGTGCATGTCCATACATAATTACAGCGGCCATATTTACAGTGTCTTTGGGCATACTTTGTAGGCATGGCTGAAGGATTTTGAAAACCAGCTCCACTTGTATTTGATAATAAATATTGCTGAGAATTGGAGAGTGTTTGAGCAAGAGTACACTATTTTCATGCAACCTGCATTTTCTGATAAAGATGCATGTACAAAGGCATTTATTCTGCTTAATTTAGCTGGTTCAGAAAGAGAGCATTCATTTGTGTATGTACCTGCTGTGTTTGCAGGGGAGGGGGAAAAATGCCATATAGTGGTATCGGCTGAGTCAAGGGAAGACCCCCGAGTGCTTAAAACATAAATTTAGAAAAATGAGTAACTCCGAAACAAATATTACAATGGAAAGGCATTTATTTTACACAAGGGATCAAAAGTCTGGTGAAACTTTTGCAGCATATATAACTGACTTGAGAAACAAGGCTAAAACGTGCAGAATTGGTGATTTAAGGGATGAGTTGATAAAAGACAGACTTATGTGTGGTATTAAAGATGATGCTGTGAGAAAGATTTTGCTTTGTGAAATTGATTTAACTTTGAATAAAGCCATTGAGATTTGTCAGATATATGAGCGCACAGAGAGGCACACAGATATGCTTACAAATGAGAAATGCATGCTTGTAGTATCATCTAGTGCTCGTGTTGATATTATGCAGCACGTGGTTAAAAGAAACAGGCCCAAGCACACAGCATTAACTTTGAACCCTGTAGCAGTCATTGCGAAACCCTGTAGTTTTCTAGCAAATTCCACAGCATGCAGAGTCTCAGTGAAGCACAACACTGAGTCAGCAAACTCAAAGCATGTGCCCCAACCTAGCATCATAGTCAACTATCAAAATTGTGGTGCCAGTCATGTGACTAAAAGAGAAAAGTGCTTAGCTTTTGGTCAGCAATGCCACAGGTATAAAAAGTGGAATAATTTCCAAAGATTTTGTAAATCAAGAGGCTCATTCTTTCATTAAAAGAGAACATTCAAGGAGACAAGTTAATCAATTAGAAAGCTGTGACCCTACTTTTTATGTTGATGTGTTTCTGTGCTTAATGAAACAGTCAGTGCAGTACATTTATGGGCAAAGAATGAAGTATTTTGTACTGTTCAGATAAATGGAAGACCCATAGAGCTCAAAGCTGACACAGGTTCAAAGGGCAATGTTATGTCAGCAAAAACGTTTGCTAGAGTATGTGCTGGTGAGAAGCTTAATTTGGCAAAGTGTGTGAAGCTTGTTGCTTATGGTGGTAAAGAAATTCATACTGAAGGTTCAGTAGTGCTTTCATGTTACTCTGCTGGGAACAGCTATTGACTTGCAATTTTATGTGGTCAAAAGGCACGTATGGTCATTATTAGGCTTCAGAGACAGTTTGAAAATGGGACTGTTTTCACTTAACAAGGAAGTCGACCATGTAAGCTTGAAAGACCACTGTACTAATTTTGCCCAGTCTATTTTCTCTATCTATGCCAATCTTTTCGAAGACAAACTAGGCAAACTCCCAGTTTTGTACTCCTTGATGTTAGACCCTGAAGTCAGCCCAGATGTCAGACCAGCCTGGAAAGTTCCAGTAGCTATGAGGACAGAGTTAAGGCCGAGCTAGATAAAATGGTACAGCGAGGTGTGACTTGTCCAGTAGATGAACCAACTGAATGGGTATCTTCCGTGGTGGTAGCTCATAAGAAAAGCGCAGATGATATCAGAATATGCATTGATCCAAGACATTTGAACAAAGCACTGAAAAGACCTCACCATGCAATGCGTACAGTCGAAGAAGTGGCAGCGGTTACACCAAATGCCACTATTTTTTCTGTCAGCTACAAAGAGTTCATTTTGACAAATTTTGCTAGCCCTAAAGTATTCATTGCTAACTACTTTCAGTACGCCATTTGGCAGGTACAGATTTTTGAGAATGCCATTTGGGATAAATTCTGCCAGTGAAGTCTTCCAGTGTGTAATGGAGCAAATTTTTTCTGGGTATCCATGTGCTATTATGGGTCTATATTACGAGATTGAAATCCCATTTCAGCGAACACCAGAAGACCGACACGTATAGCGTGAACGACATTAACGGCAAACATTCAAAACCGTGAAACATGAAATGTCGAAGTGTCATGGTTGGCTCATCTGCGGTATAGCTCCGTAAGGTAAGTGTGCAATAGTTACGGACATTAGGGTCAGGGTGTGGGTTAAGGTAAGTGCCTAGATAGTAATGTATGTAAGATATAGTGTAGGGTTAGAAGTAGGGTTTGGTTAGTGCATGTATGTGTTTTATTTATTATGTTTGGGTATGTAGTATGTAGCACACAGTGGTGTTGGCCAACTATGACAGTTCGAGCTTTGAAAATTCATGGTTTAGGGGGCTCGGCATATTTGCGGTTCGGGCTATGTGTGTCGGTGTTGTGGTGGTCGATGATACGGGTTTTCGATAATGTAATATAGACCCGCTATTATAGTAGATGATATTCTAGTAGGAAGTAATGGTGAAGTTGAGCATGACAGAAACCTGAAGAAAGTTCTGGAAAGAGCACATGAAGTGACTTTTAAGCTGCATCCTCAGAAATGCAGATTCAGGCTATGAGAAGTTACTTATGTTGGTCATTTGTGTACCAGTTTAGGCTTAAACCAGACCCTTCCAAGCAAACAGCAATTCTTGAGATGCCAGCTCCAGACAAT
This sequence comes from Protopterus annectens, assembly GCF_019279795.1. Taxonomy (NCBI): domain Eukaryota; kingdom Metazoa; phylum Chordata; order Ceratodontiformes; family Protopteridae; genus Protopterus; species Protopterus annectens. The sequence goes on from NC_056736.1 coordinate 752,981,639, forward strand.
GTTCAAGCCCTACAATGTTTTCTTGGCATGGTTAACTATCTAGGCAAGTTCACTCCAGACTTGAGCGAACTATCAGCATCGCTCAGAGAGTTGACCCATAAAGATGTACCCTGGTCACGGTCAGGACAACACCAGAGAGCATTTGATGTCCTGAGACAGAGAATTGCCAGTCCACCAACTCTCAGATACTATGATGTTCACAAACCAGTTACTCTTTTTTTGTGATGCTTTGAAGTTTGGTCTTGGTGCAGTCATTCTTCCAGAGGGTAGACCACTAACCTATGCATCCAGAACTCTGACCCAAATTGAGATGCAGTATACTCGGATAGAGAAAGAACTCTTGGTAATTGTGTTTGCATATTCGATGTTCCATGATTATATTTATGGCAAACCCATCCAGATCGAAACTGACCACCAATCTCTACTCACTATTTTGAGAAAGCCTATGAATACAGCTCCTGACAGATTACAATGCATGATGTTGAAATTGCAAAAGTATAGTTTCAATCTTGTTTACACAATAGGCAAACTTCTTTATCTCGCTGATACTTTATCCAGATCATCCAGAAATATCACTGAACAGCATACGAATGGGAAACTTAATTTTGAAATCAGGGAAGTGAGAAATTTTTCTTCCACACGTCTTGTTTAGCACTTGAGCTTAGAAGTCACACAGCCTCAGATCCAGTTCTTCAGAAGCTCAACCACTTTGTCAGTCAAGGATGGCCTTCAAAGCAATCTTGCTTACCAGTGGAAGTACAACCATATTTTCTTTACAGAGATGAGATTTTGTCTGATGATGGTATTATCATGAAAGGTCCAAAAGTGATTGTTTCAACATCCTTGCAACAAGAGTATATTACTGTTTTGTATTGTGGCCACCCAAGAATTGATTCTACTAAAAGAAGTGCAAGAGGACTAATATTTTGGCCTTCTATGTCAGAGGACATTGACAGAGTAGTTTCATCTTGTTCTGTGTGTAAAAGTACTAAGCCACATCAACAGAAAGAACCAGTTCAGCTAAAACAGATTCCTTGAACTACCTTGGTCGACAGTAGCTACAGAAATTTTCGAGTGGAGTGGTCAACATTACTTGGTTTTAGTAGACTCTTATTCCAGTTTGTTCAAGATTGACCTACTTCCTAATCTAGCATCGATGAAGCATTGTTTTGCAGTCTGTGGTAGTCCACACAAAGTTATTTCTGACAATGGTACACAGTTTACAAGCCAGCAGTTCAAATGATTTGCTGATGAGTGGTACTTTACTCATGTTACAAGTAGCCCTGAGTATCCACAGTCAAATGGTTTGACAGAACGTGCAGTTCAAAGTGCAAAAGAATTAATAGAGACGTCAAAGTGTGACAGGGATGTCTGCTTCAATGTCTTGAATCTCAGAAATGGTCATTGTGATAAACATCTTGGTTATCCTGCACAGAGACTACTGCCGGGACAAACCAGAACCACGTTACCAATTAGTAGTTTGTTACTGATTCTGTGTGTCAAGAACAACAGATCAGTAAAAGCCAATCTGTTAAAGAAGTGCCTGTCCCAGAAGTTCTATTATGATAAGCCCAGCAAACTGCTCAATCCATTACAAGAAGGGGATATGGTGAGGATGCAGATGTCCAAAGGTTTTGATCAGATTGGAGTTATGAAGAGTATATATTCAGAGCCAAAATCGTACATTGTCGAATCACAAGGAGCAGAATTTGGGCAGAATTGGAAACATTTAGTCCTGGTGTCTGTGCCTGTATTGTATCATACCTGCGAGAAAGACTTTATATTTCAGAGTGAGTTATCAAGCATTCCAGTTCCAGAGGATGTTCCAGTAAATATCTCAGTTCCTGAGAAGAATCCTGAAACTCCTGAAACAAGTTGTTCACCAATGACTGTCCCTATTTCTAAACCCAGTTCCAATTGCTATATCACTAGATCAGGTCGCATTTCCAGACCATGTTCCAGATACACTGCAACTTGGAAATGAATGTTGTGTTCATTTCTTATTGTCTGTACAATTACGCTTCTTTTCTCAAATGTCATTATGTTGTGGGCAATTCACTAAAGAGGGAGGATGTAGATCAGTGTGTATGTAAACCTTTAAGAAGCTTTATAGGGGCTTCCACAAGTGTATAAATACTGAGCATGGGTGAGCCTGACTGCCATTTTGTAGTTAGCTGTTAAGATGTAAGAATGTCTATCTGTCTAGTCTGTCAGTTAATCAATTTGTTTATATTTTGTACTGCTGCTAGCCATCCTGATGTGTTTCTAAGTAATAAAGCATGTAAACGAACTGCCCCGCCTGTTCGCCTTCAATCATAGACCAAGACGAGTGACAAGTTCCTTATTTTTCACATGGATAAATTGTCTTTGAGGGATAACCCTTCCTTTATGCCTAAAGTTGTGAATGAGCTGCCCCTTAATCAGGCCACGAATCTTCATACCTTCTTTCCTGATCCACAGAACAAAGGAGAAAGGAGTCTTCATTCCCTTGGTGTATATTGACAACTCTGACTTTACTTGGGATCTCCACAAGCCTGACCAATTGTTTGTTTCTTTTCAAGATGCCAAGTTAGAGCAACCAGTTTGCAAGTTCAAGGCAAAACCTTACCTTCTCCTGCAAAAGCACATTCTACTAGAACAGTAGCTTCATTCAGAGTCTTTTATGAGGGGATTGACTCAAGAACCATTCCAGAAGCAGCCAACTGGTCTTTTGTTTATGTTTTTAAAAAACATTACAGGGTTGGATGCCTTTTCTAACTCCAGAGCTACTTTCACCAGGTCAGACCTCTTTGTATTACTGGATGGTTCTCCTATGGCTCATCAAAGCACCCTTCCACCTTTTAAGCTTTAGGAATGACCCAACAGTTTGGAATCCTGCAACAGTGATGTAAAGAAGGACATAGTGCATTTATGTAAGTGTGTACCGTAACAGTAGATGTCCTACTGATCATCGTTACAACACTCCTTCCCACCTTAACTTCTACGTTTGCCTTTTCCTTTCCCTCTTTCCTCTCCTTTTGGATCGAGGGGGACCACTATCTTTCTGATTCTCCCCTCCTAGCTGGCCATTATTTTGGCTTCTCAGGCCTCTTCAGGCTTACTGGCTCAGAGATAGTCTGAGGATTTACACTCATGCATTCACTTACGTACTCTTATGCCCATGGGTTAGGTCATACATTGGACATATGTCTCTATGGAAGGTTTCGTCTTTGGTACCCCAGATGGATGTCCAGGTTATCTAGTCAGATAACTAACAGTTTGGAATACTGCAAAAGTGATCAGAAGGACATCACCTCTTATGTGGACTTCTGTTTTGAAAGTAGTTTGGGGGTCCCTCCTCTCACCATGAAAGGCAAACATTCATCTGTAAATGATTTCAGTCACAGAAGTTTGGTAAAACATTGTATTTTACTAATATATTTTGAGAAACTAAAGCTTTTTAGCTTAAAGTTGAAACAGCTCATATTTCAAGTTTCATAACCATGACTGTCTGAGGTTCAAAAGTAATGCGTGAATGGGGTCATCCTTTAAGATTATATGAACATATGAAGATGTCAATGGAAGACCTGTGACCTACTGAGGCTGTTATTGTAGCAACTATCCCTAAAAAGCCAACTCACCTCTTCCCAAGAACCGTCTTGTTTTATCCCAATCACCGTTACAGCTGCCTTATGACTTTTCCTCTACCACTGCATCAGCCAATCCAAGCGTAGTTCTATCACCAAGTCCATTGGATTGTATTTTATTGGTTCTGTTCTGAATCATTCCTCTTCCAGCTTTTACTTATGTCTCTCTCTTCTCTTTTATTGCTTCTCTGCATCCCTACATATCCCGACTGTCTTATAAAAGGTGATGTCTTCAAATCCTGTCCCCTCCTTTCCATGTATTCGAATCTTGTCCCCTCTTTTCCATGTATTCGAATCCTGCCCCTCTCCTTTCCATGTATTCGAATCCTGTCCCCTCTTTTCCATGTATTTGAATCCTGCCCCCTCCTTTCCATGTATTCGAATCCTGTCCCCTCCTTTCCATGTATTCGAATCCTTTCCTCTCTTTTCCATTTTCTCATCTAATGCGCACACGTCCACCTAAGTCTGTCCTTATACGCTTCATCTTCATAATCCTGATGATCGCAATGCACTCTTTCTACTAACCTAATTATCTCCTGATGATCACATTGCACACTTTCTACCAACCTAATTATCTTCTGGTGATCACATTGCACACTTTCTACCAACTTAATTATCTTCTGATGATCGCATTGCACTCTTTCTACTAACCTAATTATCTCCTGGTGATCACATTGCACTCTTTCTACTAACCTAATTATCTCCTGATGATCGCATTGCACTCTTTCTACTAACCTAATTATCTCCTGATGATTGCATTGCATGGTTTCTACCAACCTAATTATCCCTCCAAAACTAGGTGACTACAATCAATATGAATTTTTTTTTTAGTTCTCTGTGTGACGGGAGAATGATTTCTCCATCTCGGGAATTTACTACTCATGTTAAAGAGCCTAGCACTGTTTGATTTCACTACTGCTCTTCACTCACTATAGCATATATTAGCACAGGGGGTGATTACTTGCATCAAATACTTTTCATCCTTCAATTTGCTGACAATAAGACCACTGAGAATGTTTCTTTTTTTTAACATGAGTCCTTCCTCCAGTATATATGTATAAGCATGCATTATTTCACTTTAAATTCCAGTTGCTACCTGATCCTGACTGTGTCACCTGCTTGAGGTAATTTTGCAGATTTGGCTTTTCCAAGTAAAGTTCCTCTGTTGTACAGGTACACAATGAATTGGTTTGAGTTGAAGTGCAGTTAATCAGCCTATATTTGTAATAAAGGTGAGGGGCAATATTAAATAGGTTTGGTGCAATGTGTGACGAGTGTAAAGAGGAAGTATGGATAGGTGGTCGGGACAGAGTTGGAAAGATTTTGAGAGATATTATTATTGATTCATCTTAGGATGAAATATGGCACAGTAGGAGGAGAAGAATAGGGGACAACCTGAAGATTAGCATGATTAAGTACCGGAATCTGTATTTTATAGATGTCAGGTAGTGGGGAAGTAGCAATGAAGACCGAAACGAAGTTACAGGGCAATAGAATATTCAGTGATGGTATGTTCTGAAAACTGGAAGAGGATAGGTAAGGAGGGAAGTATTTTTCAATATAAGAAGAGAGGTAGGTTGTCCTGGTATCTGGAATGTAAGGAACAGAGGGGTATTAATGGTAGAGTCTAACGATGTAGTCAAATTAAGAAGAAATGAGGGTTTATTTGGGAAAAGAAAACTATACAATGTGAAATAGATATGTACTATTAGGGAAGATTGTGATTATAAATGGATATAGTGCAAAGCAGTATGGGAGGGAGAAAGACAGTTGGGAATGGGGCTAAAAATTAAATTGAGATACGGAAGTAGGAAACAGGAAATAGAAGTGTATGTATAGAAGTAGTAAGGTCATTCGGGGAGGGTTTTGGAATAAGAGTCACAAGTGAAATGTATATGTAGGAAGAATAATGTTACAGTAAGAGGGGGTGGGTGGGAATCAAGACTAGGGGAGCAAAGCGAAGCGTAATGTAATGGGCATCTCACCCTCAGGTCACTTTATGACTGTGAGCAATCAGTTTTTAGTCGGAATAAAGCAATTATCAAAGAGATGCAAGTAAAACAGATTGTTTGTCACTTGCTGAGACTAAATAACTGGCATATGCAGTGTAGTCTAATGGTAAAGCTAAAGGGGACAGTGGAAATTTAGTAACAGGTCCAAAGAGTGCATGGACTATTTCACAGAGCAGCTATGTATTTAACTGATTAAAGTTAATACACAGTGAGTTTCTTCATAATAAATGTGCTTACATTAAACAATGACAATATTCTCAGTAAACTTGTGGCAGTGTTCCTGCAATATTGAGGTCAGATGTAGTGAGTGCAGGCTTTGCTCTGTGAAGGAAGGTACTGACTGAGTGTAAGGGGGGGGGGCAAGGCTGTAGTACTTGACAGCAACACTTTTTAACATTCTTCTGCTTTTGTAAGAAAAGTACTACCTACTGGCACCAGACAAGTTAAAGGCAACCCCATACCCTCGATTACAGACAAATTAAAGGCAACCCCATACCCTTGATTACAGACAAGTTAAAGGCAACCCCATACCCCCGATTACAGACACGTTAAAGGCAACCCCATACCCTGGATTACACAAGAGTTAAAGAAGGTACTCAGTATGCCGAAGGTTGGTTGACCAAAATACGAAAAGTCCATCAGTCTCCAATGTGACATTGAGCGTAATATCTTTTTCATCAGAAATGAATATTAATATATGACAAACAAGGCAACTGTACCCGACATATGTAACCATTAATCAGCACTTCCTGGAAATCCTAGTGGATTCTGCAGGGAAATTAATAACCCTGCATGATGGTCAGACCCACCCTTTACACAATCTCTCACTCTGAGCAAGTGAACAATTGGGTGAATCGCTATCCAATATAAAACTGAGGGCAGAAGTATTTGCATATCATTTTTCCCCTCACTTCAGTCCTACCTCCACTTCTCCTTTTAAATATGCTTCAGCTAATCTAACTTTGGCTGTGTTACTGATTTTTAATATAAAATTGTGACTTTGGCCCAAAACAGAAAAGTAAGGTTGGTATCTATCTATCTATCTATCTATCGGTATACATATGGATCAACTTCAGAAGCTCAAAGTTCCAAAACCTCGAACTGAAAATGGTCAAGACCATAAGATTAACAATTTGAAATTTAAAAATTTGAATAAAAGAAAAGCCCCCCCTGCACCCCCCACCTCCCACCCCCTACCCCCTACTAAATAAATATATGGATGGTGCAATGGTGCAGCAGTAGCATTGTCACCTCACAGCAAGAGGTTCTCCGGTTCGATTCTCCACTGGGGTGCCTTCTGTGCGGAGTCTGCATGTCCTCCCTGCATTCGTGTGGGTTTCCTCCAGCTGCTCCGGTTTCCTCCCATGTTACAAAGACATGCGTTTGGAGCATTTCTCCCTGCGCCTCTGCTGAAAATTGGCTTCATTCCAAGTTGGACTTTCGCTGTAAACAAATGTTAAATAAATAAATATACCAACTCCGAGATCACACTACAGTAAGGAAAATGGTAAATTTGCCATTTTGCACTGCACAGCGACCTCCATTCAAAACGTTTGAAGTTTCAAAACTTTGATCTTATGATCTTGACCCTTTGTAGCTCAGAGTTCTGAAACTTCGAGTTTGTGAAGGGAATCCATACATACATACATACACAAACACATATAAATATAAATGCAGACGTGTGTGTGTGTGTGTGTATGTGTATATATGGGTCTACTACAGATGATTGAGCTTTCAAAACATCGACTTTTATATGGCCGAGACCATATGATCAACGTTTCAAAAGTTCGAACACCTGAAAAAAAAATAAAACAAAACTCAGGGGGGCAAGCCACCCTGCATGCACCTCACACCCCCTGCCATTTAAATATACCAACTCCAAGATCGCACTACAGCGAGAAAAAGGGACATTTTCAAGTTCTGCACTGTATGGAGATCTCCTTTCAGAATGTTCAAAGTTTTAAAACTTTGATCATATGGTCTCGGGCATATAAAAGTCGAAGTTTTAAAATTTCAATCATCTGTAGGGGACCCATTTCATATATATATATATATATATATATATATATATATATATATATATATATATATATATATATATTCCTTTTTCTTTGAATGTTCTTTTTATGAAATCACAGATTAGATGAATATACTTTTTCTTGAAAGTACGTTACATAGACTCAGTTTTCATAGAAAATGTCAAAAAGTAGCAACTACTCCTTTAAAACTGTATTCGATGCTAGTCTTTATCCCAAATTCATTCGTGGCTGTGACACCTTCCCAGCACATCTTCAGTGCATCCCTTCCTACCAGCCTAGCAGCAGCTTTCCTGACCTCTGGAAAATATTGAGTGTTTAGGTTAGGGGCACGGGTCATGGTAAGGGGATAGCATTACTCCACTCAAGTTGTCATCCAGTGCAACACAAAGCTCCTTTCAGTTTATAGCCTTACTGTTTGCAGTGGCTAAAATTCGGGAAAACTACTCGTGTACCAACTCCTTAGCTCAACGCTTTCTGGAATTCATAAACTCAAATGCTCTGGATCAACTTATCCACACCCCCACCAGGGTCAACAATATCCTAGACCTAGTCATTACCAACATGAGTGACCGGTGTTCCACACCTGAAGTCACCTCCTCATTGGTCCGATCCGACCATAAGCTAGTCACCCTTGATATCCACATCCCACCCCTACCCCCCATTAAGGAAACCACAGTAAAACATTTCTCCAAAGCCAACTTCATGCTTCTTAAGACAGAAGTGGTGAACTTCATGACACCCACGCAGATAGACAATACAGTTACAACTACTGAATCCTACACAAATGCACTCTATAAGCACTTACACGAGTGCATGGATCGTGCTATCTCAAACAGAACCAAGACACTATCCTCCAAAAAAAGGAAGCCAGTCTGGTGGTCCTCTGCCATAAACAAACTGTACAACAGAAGGAAGAAACTGTTGCAAAAGAGAGTAAAATCCCATGAGTGGAGGAGCTCCCTGGTCAGCCTCAGTAAGAATCTGAGATCTCTTATAAGATCCTTCAAAGCTAGCTACGAAAAAAAATTGCCACTAATTGCAAGGACAACCACAAAGCATTCTATAGCTATGTCAAGAATCTCAATGGCAACACCCAAATCTGCTCTGAGTTACAGCACAAAGGCAAGAAAATTACAGAACCAACTGATATTGCCAACATCCTGGCAGATAGGTTCAGTGCTAACTTTACCCCCCTCTCACACCCTAAAGGGCCCATATCTATACAGGAAGAATGCAGAGTCCCTGTAATCACAACTATGCAAGTAAAAGCTGCACTCTCTAAAGCCAAAAACACAGCATCCATGGGACCGGACAACATCCCTGGCTGCATTTTACATGAACTTCAGAATGAACTGTCTCCCCACTTAAGCACCATGTTCAATAATAGCCTCACATCAGGCTTTGTGCCCACTGAATGGTGCACAGCAACAGTTATCCCACTCCACAAAGGGGGAGCCACCACTGAACCCGGGAACTATCAACCTATTAGCCTGATGAGCCTGGTCTGCAAGGCCATGGAACGTATCATCATGGAACTCATAAACAAAGACATTGGTAACCTCCAAACTCTGGATCCCACCCAGTTCGGGTTTGTGAAAGGCAGATCATGCCTCCTGAACCTGATCGACTTCTTTGAGGCAGGCACCAAAGCCGTAGATGAGGGTAAGGTGGTTCACACAGCCTATCTTGACCTTGCCAAGGCTTTCAACACCATCCCCCATTCTGGAATTATAGCTAAGCTCACTAAACTAGGTATAGATTCCTGCATCACAAGATGGGTTGACAATTGGCTCACTGACAGAACCCACACTGTAAAAGTTTCAGACTCCAAATCTGACCTCAAAGCAGTGACAAGTGGAGTACCACAGGGTTCTGTCCTGGGACCTTTCCTGTTTGGTGTCTACTTCTCTGAAGTACAGGCTAACACAGAAGGCCTCAGGCTAACGAAGTTCACAGATGACTGCAAACTAGGAGCCATAGTCAAGTCCCCAAATGATGTGGACATCCTACAGAAGGGCCTCGCTGAGATAGATGCCTGGTGTCAGAGCCATGGCCTCAAGCTTAATGCGAAAAAGTGCAGTGCCATCCCCTTTGGTAAAAACTCTGCACCCATGAACTACCACATAGGCAGCAATCTACTTAACACTGAATGCATGATAAGAGACCTTGGGACCCAAGTGGACAGTAGTCTCTCCTTTGATAGTCACATCTCCACAGTAGTCAGGAAGTCCTTCTACATGGCACACCTCATCATAAAAGGGTTTTCATCCAGGAAAAAAGAGGTAATTATTTCCCTCTACTCGACACTCATTAGACCTATTATAGAGTACAACGCCCCTTTTGGAATGTACCTCACAAGATATCTGCAGCAGCTGGAAAGGCCACAGAAGTACCTCACAAAGAGGATTACTGGCCTCACACAAATGCCCTACACTGACCGCCTCAAAAAACTCCAGCTTTACTCCGTAGCATATCGCCTACTCCGAGGTGATCTCTGCCTAACATATAAAGCTATGTCAAATCCAGAGCTGTTGGACATGCTACACCTAAAGAAATCCCAATCCCACCGAGCTACACTCTCTAGGGATCTAAACCTTGTCACCACAATAAACAGGACATGCTGGAGGGATAGATTCCTGTCCCAGAGACTTCCTATACTCTGGAACAAGCTACCCATCTATGTCAAGCAAAGTTCTTCATTAGCACTCTTCAAGAAAAATCTTGATGAGTGGATGGGAAATAGGAAATACACCCCGGGGATCACTTCTGTGTCTCTGCTCGACAGTGGCACAGGAAAGTAACTTTCTTGGGTGGCGTAAGCCAGGGAACCTTGTTTGCTTGGCTTACGTAGGCCCTTGGGCCGATAGCCTAGTTCCTGCCTATGAACCCATGAAAACAACTTCTGCCTTCCTAGATACAGGAGTACATACATTCTCATGTTCTCCTCAGTGGCCACCAAGGCCAAGGTACCAGCACTACTTTTGTTACCCTAAGTCACTTTACAGGTCAGTGGACACTGGCTGTCTGGCTGTAACCAATTTTATTGACCTGCACAAGCCTTTTGACCTTGTAAATCATTATCTTCTTATAAAAGGACTCTTCATTTGTCTTCTTACATTCTCAGTCAGCCACCTAACCATTCCAGTGTGGCATGTGCATGGGGCTTCATAAAAATAATGATAATATCCATTTGTTAATGCACAGTCCCTTTTCAGGAGTGACCCAGGAGTAATATCTGGTTAAGTGACTTGCACAAGATCTCACAGAAGCAAATGATGGTAGAGGGAATGAAACCCTGTACCACAGGGACTACAGCTCACAGCCTTAGCCCTCTGCAGGAACTGCCAGACATCCTCTAAATATTATCCACATCAATACCTACAATCTTAATGAGAGTACAAACAATATCCCTATGTCTGTAGATGATACTGCCATTCCAAAACTGGCAGCTGAGCTGAAGCTTTCTTTAAACACTCAACACTTCACTGGCACAGGTGTGCCAATCCACTGAAAGCACTGAAGCTTTCTATAAAACACTCAACACTTCACTGGCACCGATGTGCCAATCCTCTGAAAGTACTGAAGCTTTCTATAAAACACTCAACACTTCACTGGTACAGATGTGCCAATCCTCTGAAAGCACTGAAGCTTTCTATAAAACTTTCAACACTTCACTGGCACAGATGTGCCAATCCTTTGAAAGCTCTGAAGCTTTCTATAAAACACTCAACTTTTCACTGTCACAGATGTGCCAATCCTCTTAAAGCACTGAAGCTTTCTATAAAACACTCAACACTTCACTGGCACAGATGTGCCAATCCTCTGAAAGCACTGACGCTTTCTATAAAACACTCAACATTTCACTGGCACTGATGTGCCAAACCTCTGAAAGCACTGAAGCTTTCTTTAAACACTCAACACTTCACTGGCACCGATGTGCCAATCCTCTGAAAGCACTGAAGCTTTCTATAAAACACTCAGCACTTCACTGGCACCGATGTGCCAATCCTCTGAAAGTACTGAAGCTTTCTATAAAACACTCAACACTTCACTGGTACAGATGTGCCAATCCTCTGAAAGCACTAAAGCTTTCTATAAAACTTTCAACACTTCACTGGCACAGATGTGCCAATCCTTTGAAAGCTCTGAAGCTTTCTATAAAACACTCAACTTTTCACTGTCACAGATGTGCCAATCCTCTTAAAGCACTGAAGCTTTCTATAAAACACTCAACACTTCACTGGCACAGATGTGCCAATCCTCTGAAAGCACTGACGCTTTCTATAAAACACTCAACATTTCACTGGCACTGATGTGCCAAACCTCTGAAAGCACTGAAGCTTTCTTTAAACACTCAACACTTCACTGGCACCGATGTGCCAATCCTCTGAAAGTACTGAAGCTTTCTATAAAACACTCAACACTTCACTGGCACCGATGTGCCAATCCTCTGAAAGTACTGAAGCTTTCTATAAAACACTCAACACTTCACTGGTACAGATGTGCCAATCCTCTGAAAGCACTGAAGCTTTCTATAAAACTTTCAACACTTCACTGGCACAGATGTGCCAATCCTTTGAAAGCTCTGAAGCTTTCTATAAAACACTCAACTTTTCACTGTCACAGATGTGCCAATCCTCTTAAAGCACTGAAGCTTTCTATAAAACACTCAACACTTCACTGGCACAGATGTGCCAATCCTCTGAAAGCACTGACGCTTTCTATAAAACACTCAACACTTCACTGGCACAGATGTGCCAATCCTCTGAAAGCACTGACACTTTCTATAAAACACTCAACACTTCACTGGCACTGATGTGCCAAACCTCTGAAAGCCCCAAAGCTTTCTATAAAACACTTGACACTTCACTGGCACAGGTGTGCCATGAAAGCATGCATCTAAAAGCCAATAACAAATGCAGTGGTATTTAGCACATGGAAATGTGTAGCTCTTGCTACAGGCCCGGGGCCGGGGGGGTGGGCGGGGTGGGACAGGGACTCTGAAAAGATAGTTTATTCCATAAAATATGACAGGGTCTATCTTGACCCTTTATTTTCCATTCTTATCTGCAGTCCATCTCTTGACTAGTTAATGTCATGATGCAACTGGACAAGCAGTGCTTCTACCCCATCTGAATGCCCCCTGCCCATCATGGGTACATGTCATCCAATTACTTACAAAAACTACAAGCAATATAAAACCAAATATTTGAATTCATAGCTGGTGCTGGTAAAAAGCTCCACCACTGCCATGTTGTTAAGTAGATGACTCTCCATCCCCCAAAAGTTACTCTCCTCTCATGTACTTTATGGGTTCATAAGTAAGTACTAGGCTAGCTGCTATTGTGGGCCATTTTACGCCTAGCCAGTTTACTTTTGGTGTTCAAAATAAACCGTCAAAGTTGGTTAGAGATTGGCCTTACCTATTCCATGGTCGATTATTATATATTACTCCATTGAGACTGGGATCATACAATAGATAATTTGAGGGGACCCCTGCATGGGATGAAACATTTAGGAGCTGTCTCTGTCCATTAGTAGTACAGCAGGCAGTCCAATGGTAATGTCTGTTTCCCATCCATAGATCTAAGTTGAGCTTGAAAGTGGTCAAGGGTGAGCTTTGTTTTATGTGAATGAGGTGTTTTTCACAGCAGTGGTATCCTCTGCGACATATACTTGTCCCTCCAAACCATTCTGTTGTATTGCAGAAGAGGTTTAGATCCCTAGACTGAATATTTCTGATGACCTTTGACTTGCTGATGTGCACTAAATCCATCAGTAATGGGTCAGAGGATGCCTTGTATGCCAGATACAGGTCACCTCTTAGCCGTCTGTAATAAAGTATTTTACTATTCAAGGTTCTTCACCTGGACCACTCTAGTGGTTTGCAAAGTCTTATGTCCCTTAAATGAAACTGCAGGTCTCTCAGATCATGAGACTACTCTACACTTATCACATGATTCTTGTCTCAGCTGAGAGAACCTTCTCTTTTCCTGGCTGGTGGAAGTCACTTCCTGGCATTCTTCATGGGTCTTAACACCTTTACCAAGCAGCTTAAATTATACCCACAGCAACAATGTGAATGTTTGGGATTTGTCTCCTGGGAAATCTACTTTATTCTCTGCTGTAATTTGTAAAAAATCACTGTTTGATTGATGATTCGATGCATAGTAGTGTTAAGTCATTTGCAGCTGGATTAAATTTCCTGGGAGAAAGACTCCATGCATTGTATTTATAAATATATTAACAGTTATAGGTCCTAATATTGCACTCTATGGAATAGCTAATGTTTTTGCTGAGGAACTGACACCTCATCAGCCCAGCGTACACACTGTGTTCAGTGCTGAGGCCCAGTTCCTGGAGTCTGTGTAACAGTATGGGATGTGAAACTATATTAAATGCTTTGGACAGGTTTACAAATAGGGATGTAATGATTTCACCTTCATAGGTTCATAGTTTCATAGGTAGGTACCAGGCAATTAGTCTGCAAACCATTTCTAGCCTAGCCAAAAACCCTATTCAAATGTTCCCTGTAACCTCAAGGGGGGCAAAAGGAGGGCAAACCAAGACAGACCTGGGAAGAAGTTGAGGCTGCCCATCCAATTATTCAGGACTGTTTTGAAGGTGGAAACGATGTTGTTTTGCTTGAGATGTAGTGGATTTTTTCCAGCGGTGATGGTTATGTTGCGATATGAACATATCGCACCAACATGCCTTATTTATCTGCTGATGTACGTTTATTTTGTTTCACTGAGTATTTCAGGTTCCATTAGTTCTTTGCAGGAATAAGAGGTCAAATAGGATTGGGTCTGTCATGTCTCAAAGAGCTAGACACAGATTTCCATGGTGAAGTCTGTCAGAGAAAGGAGTGCCAGTCTCTCCTGATAGCTAAAACTTTTATGGTCACTGTTTTTTTTTAGTTATTAATCTCTGAGGTGTTTCAAGTTGTGTGAGATGTTAAGATAAATACATGCCAAAAGGTGCACTATATTCAATAATCGGACTGATAAGATATGAGTAATTAAGACTTCTTTGGGTCTAGTGGAGATGCCTTTGGAAATTAGATGGGCCAGATAAAAGATTTTCTGAACTACTGTGGAGACATGATGGTAAAATGATAAGAAATTATCAACAAGATTACCCAGATCCCTGACAACAGTGTCTGATTGTAGGGGTGCATTTTCTATATGGTAAGTGAAACTATTTTGTTTACCACAATAAGTGATGCTACATTTTTTAATATTTAATTTGAGACCGTTGTCCTTACATCAGTTGTTAACATAGTCTAACCCATGCTGAAGCAATTTTGACTCCGCTAAAGATAACAACACCCAGTTTACAGTCATGTGCAAACTTATTTAGCCATAAGCCAAGAGTGCTAGCCTGAAAGTATAGGAAATATATGCCAAACAGTAGAGGGCCCAAACCCAAGCCCTGTGGTACACCACTGCTAACTGTTTTGCTTTCAGAAGTGACACCAGCTACTCCTAACCACATGGGTTCACTCAGACAACCAGTTAGCTATGCATCACACAATATAAGGGTTTATATTCAGATTTACAAGTCTATCAATAATGCCTGCGTGTGGAATAATATCAGAGGCCATATCCAGGTCCTGATATGCTGTACACGCTGCGTAACCACTCTTCACTGCTTCAGTTACTTCTTCATAGAAATTAATGAGGTTAAAGAGGCAGGACCTTCCTTTGACAAAGCAAACTGATGAGAGTTCAGGGTTGAGGTCTTCAAGGTCACTTCCATTAGTCTGGGATTGATACATTGTTAGCGTTTCTGGGTTGAGTGCTTGTGTGGGTACGTAACAGTGGTATGATTCATTAAGAGGGGTGTGGTAGTTGATGAGGACAGTAAAGAGGGAGAAAAAAAACACAAGTAAGAGTAGATGGGGTGTTATTTTGTAACATTTAAAACTAGCAAATATTTGTTTTTCCAGCCTAGAGGAGCAGAAACGTTTCCTTTCATAATGACTTGTAGGTGAATTGCAAACCAGGTTATATTTTTATATTAGAAGTTGTGTATTACATTGTTGTATACCCAACATAGAAGGGGGACTTAAAGCTGAACCGATTTCGGAAGATATTTGAGGTGTGTCCTTGGAGTGAAGTAAAGCTGAGTCTAAAACATGGTGTAGTTTTACTGAGGTATAAGAGAGGATGGAGCTTTGATGACTGGCAGTCAAACAGTAACTTACAGAGCAGGGGATAAAAAAGTCACCAAGTAAGAGAGAGAGAGAATGTTGCTGAAAGTTGCAGGGGGGGGGGGGCAGGAGGGTAGTAATAAGGAATGAGGTAGTGGACAGCTATGAATGGAGAAGTAAATCACAAGGCATATTATAGTCACTTTTATAATAATTAGATACTTTTATTGGTTGGTAGAAGATGGGGTGGAGAGGATCATAAATAAACGATACGAGGTTAGAGTAGAATGGATAGGGGTAGGGCAGAATTCCACTGCTTAGTTTCCCTCTGACAGTCACATTTTGTTTTCTGCCATTTCAAGCTTCATATTTATATCAATAACTAGAAAACTAACACATTCCCAATAAGAAACCCAAACACTTGTGTGCGAGTTTCTTGCTGAGACTGTGTTTTTTTTTTACTTGCTGGCATTTTCATAACTCATTATCGGTTTTCCATATTTGCATCATCATTTTGAGTTGTATAAACATACTACTTTTCCTACTATTAATGGCTTGCAAGACAGTGACGAAGCAGACGTGCCATGTTTCCACAGGTTTCAAATTGTCTATTTTTGTGATTACCCACCCCGAACAGCGGGTCTCTATCATCCGGCCTAGCCTCCACTGTGTGAAGCCATGTAGTCAGCCAGTTACAAGAGAATTTCTATTTACTATATATATATATATATTGTATAAGTTTGAACGTTGTAATATCAAACCCAAAAGTCCGAAATCCAAACATAGCGAAGCCACGGCACATCGATTTTTTTCCCAGGGAGAAAAATCGGTTGGCTGGTTTTAGGGCTTTGCTATTTCCTCCACTGTGGTGCAATGTCGGAGTTGGTAAATTTAAGTAGGGGGGATGTGGGGGGCACAGCCCCCCACTTTAGTTTAATTTTAAGGATTCATTTTTTTTTCATCACGGAACAGTGATTTTTTTCCCTGGGAAAAAAAATCATCGCTGTTCTGTGTTTTCGTTATCGTTGAGTTTCAGACTTTAGGGTTCGATATTACAACATTCGAACTTATGTTAGTTCGACATTGTGATATGGACCCATATATATATATATATATATATATATATATATATATATATACACACACACATATACAATAAGCAAGAAGTCTGCCAGAAAGTGTGAAGAAGCAAAACAAAGCATTAGCGATCAGGGGGTGCTCCTTCTTCAGTTCCTTCCTTGACCCACTCCATTTGTTGCCATTCAGAAATGTGCTACCTTCTCCTGTTGGCATTCTGATTGGTCATCCTGTGTAAACATAGAAATGAAGAGCTACCAGTAATTCAGCCTAATCTTAAGCACATTTTAAATTACTTCCCCACCCATTTAAACAAAAGTAGTTTTCTGTTGCTCATCTGGGTGGCCACGGTGGTGCAGTGGTTAGCATTCCCACCTCACAGCAAGAGGTTCTCCGGTTCGATCCTCGGCTGGGGTGCCTTCTGTGCGGAGTCTGCATGTCCTCCCTGTGGTCGCGTGGGTTTCCTCCGGGTGCTTCGGTTTCCTCCCACACCCCAAAGACATGCTGTAGGTGGATTGGACACTCTAAATTGGCCCTAGGCATGAATGTGTGCCTTCTGTGGAAGGTTGGGCACCGAGCTGGCAACTTGACACCGTAAAACTCCACTGCCAATCATGAGCGGACGGATGATCTGCTGTGGTGACCCCTAACCGGGAAAAAGCCGAAAGAAGAAGACGTTTTTTGTTGCTCGTCCATGTTCTCTGAATTAGCTGAAATGCTGTTGTCTTTCTGTCATCATCATCCATCTTTTTTAGGGATGCACTGATTTAGATAGATTTGTTGCTTTTTTATGTCCTTCATTTAATGCATTTCTCATCCTTCTGTAAACATTCTCGCCACTAGTAACCATTTTCGACTTACTTTAGCCAGACCCACTCAGTCACTTCCTCATTTCACATGTATAATTCCATACAGTTCCTGCTGCTCTTTTATATTGCATTGATAATGATTCCTTTATCACTCAGTTTTCCCAACACATTGCAGTCTACTAGTCCATAATATCAGATATAGATTCGTACTGTATAGCCTTACATTACTTAACTGCTGTCTTGTCATTCACACTGGTTAAGAGCAAGTCAGGGAAATTCCTCTAAGCTGGAGAGGTCTGCACTCACTGTTGTACTTCAGTTTCCATCAAAGCTTGTAGTATTTCTGTTCACTGGACACATTGACCTTCCCTACTGGTAGGATCTCTCTCTTTTTGATCTGTCTTCTTTTGGGGCAGCCCTTCCCGTCTTTCTTCCTCATGTCTGTTTTTCGGTTCATTACTTTAGCTTCACAGCACAGACACCCAATGGTGTAAGTATAGAAAAGTGAAAAATCAATGTTGGCTTGTTCTACAATATTCCCCTGACCTACCAGCATTCGAACAATTTGTTGTTGGTGGCCTGACATTCTCCCACATCCTCACTCACACAAAGCAGATAGCCTGTTGTCACACTGTTTGACTACTGCTACTTGCCAAACAAGAAAAATACATTTCAGAAATAATGCTTCTCCTTGTAAACTGCATTAGTTAAGTCCACATTATGCAGCTTTTTTAAGAACTCTGATGACTTATGCAAGCTTTAACTTATATACTGTTTCCTCCTGTTGGCAATTGTTGTAATATTAATATTAATATGTAACATTAAAACAATTAATGAAAGATGCCAGATGTGTACATGTCTGCTGTTCTGCACACTGATGTAATGAAACTGAAGTTTCCCAGCAGTATCAGCCTAGAAATGACAACAGAAGCAGCACGTTTAATGCAGTGTCACCAAAACATTTGGTCAGCTGTGTGAGATCCTTGTTGCTAACCAGAGAAACACTTACAACTTTCTCATCTGTTGTGTGCACAAGATACACATACACAAGAAATGGCAGGTTTTAGCCATGCTGGACGAAAGCATGTCCTCAGAACAAGTTACAGTTTCTCATTTCTGGAATAAGCATGCTAATAATGTGGTTTCTGAGGACAGAGGGGGACGTGAACTGCAGATTACATATGGCTAATGTAGCAGATGTGGTCCAGGCTCGGGGATTTGGAAGCACCATAATAAAATTATATCACTTTCCACTCATGCTTTGCCCAAAGCCATTCACCAGCAGATGACCAGGATGACATTCGATGCCATCTGCAGTATGCTGGAATTTCACAAGGAAAACATGCACATAGCTTTACCAAAACTTGGAGATGAACATCTGTCTGAACTCAGTTGTATTAAGATTGTTCCTGTTATTACTTCCTATGCAAAAATCTATGAAAGTAAAAACTGACTGCATAAGTTTATGAAATATGCAGTTTCCAGTATCTGTTAGAATATATATTAAATTCTGCTTATCTTTTGAATAATAAATAAATATCTAAAACAATGCACACTAGGTGAACAAACTGAGGGTCCTGAAATACTAACTTGTCAATCTTTAGTTCCTGAGCTTAGTCTGTTTTTAGTCACATGACCCAAACAGCAGTACCGCTGACATGTCTCTCTGGGAAATGAATGGCACTTGACATCTGCTTTCAGTTTTCAGGAGGAGAGCAGTGGAAAACTAGAAAACCTTAATTCACTAGCATCTGGATGAAATAATTTTCACTGTGGGCTGGGTGGGAAACAGCAACCACTTCTTAATACAACTGTACTGGCAAGGAACTTAAAAGACCAGTTAATCTTCCTGCATATTTAATTTATAATTCTGTTTAAAAAAAGAGGGTGTACTGAATATTCAAGGAATGCTAATCCTCTGTTTTGTTGAGAGCAGTAACAGTGGTGGTGGGGGGGCTGTGACAGACGACATTTAATACCCTTCATACGTTACCTCATGTTGTCCTTTATGATTAAAATTGTGCATTTAAGGACAGTGCAAACCATTTTGCCTACAAAAAAGTCATGCTAAACACAATAACACAAAGTCAGACTTGTGACTTCTTTCCAGTCACATAACATTCTTGATAAGTGCTGAGAAGGGGGCATCACTTAACAATTTACAAGTGTTGCAGTCATTTTTCTGTTGTCGTAACATGGATTTCACATCTGAACAGATGTTTCACTATCAGTAGCTTAGTAGACTGATACAAATTAATGTAAATTCTGGTTTCCCTGTTAGCGTAGTCCTAGAAATAATACCATTAGTGCAATATGCTGTCTCTTCACACATTTCTAAATGCCACATCTGTACTAAGCATTATTGCAAAACAGGCATATGTCATTCCACAACAAATCAGATCAAGGAACACAGTTAACATGAGCAACTGCTCAGCTGCTTTTGTAGTGTGTTACTATTGTTTGCAGTGAAATATATCTTTTATAGCACATGTTGCTCAGTTTGGTTCTTTAATTCTAAGCTTTCTTTCTATATTTTGGCTACCTGGTGGCTACTTCCTTTTTTGTTGTTCTTGCTGTTCTTTGTTTATTTAATTTTCACATATTTAAATTTTTAATAAAACTAAATATGGAAAACACTAAAAATAGCAGCATCTCTTTAACAAAAGTTTGAGAAATATTTTGGTATGATATGTCCTCAACACTGTACAATTCTTCTTAAGTTATGCTGTAAAAAAAAAAGATTTGAAACGATTTCTTAACATGTGTCCAAGTTAATTTTTTCTGTGTATAAATCATCCAGGATATAATAGTTCTGAATTAGATCATTATACTGTAATAATTTCTTAGGAAGTGGTTTGAGGATTTTGTTTGTGAAGGTCAGCATCTGGACACAACAACAGTGCACCTTCCATGGACTGGACATCAGCATGGTTTCCGCATCTGGACACAACAACAGTGTACCTTCCATAGAATGGACATCAGCATAATTTCCATACGTGTACTTCCTCAACTCCAGGGGGAGCTCTTGGCAAATTGAAGGTTTTCTACTGTCAAATGCATTGTTTTGTTCATTTGCTGTTTCTGTCTGTATGTTTGAAGAATGTCAATGAAATAAAGACGGAATCCTCATCCTTTAGTTCATTTTCAGCAGATCATTAGATCTGACATTGACAGCATTTAGTATAAGCTGAGTTTCTTCTGACATTTTCTCTTAGTTTTGCAGTCAGATTTTTGGGAATAATTCCAGTCCAAGTCCACTGAGCCTCTGCTTGTATTTTCTCTGCTTTGCGGTAACATTATTCTACATGCAAAAGATGGACCCCATTACGTAAACATACTATGTCTTCACTGACTTAGACAAGACCATAAAATGGAAGATGGTTATTTCCTTTTTAAAATTTAAGTAGAACATTCTTGGGTGAAGATGCTCAGTGAACACCTTCAGAACAAGATTATTAACAAAGACTTCTTTATCTTCGTCTTGTAAAGATGGCTGAAGCGTTGAGCCGCTTCATCAAAGGGATTCATTAAATGATGTACGAAGCACATTCCATAGTGGAGGGGAGTGCCTGCTCATTGTTTTTTGATCTGTAGGTAACATGCCATCAAAAAGTCCCATATACCTTTCATAATCAGTAGGTTTACCATTGAGAGAACAGGTGCATCAATAATTGATTTTGCACTGTTGGAGCATGCCTATATGGAGCAATATCGTTGGCTTCATTCAGGACAGTGGGGCCTGAACATTCATTCTGTCATCCTTTATCCTACTGGCACTAACAAATCTCTCATTCACCTTGTGATACAACAAGATGGTGGGTTTTCTTTGAAGGCATTCTTTATGGGTTTGACAGCTACTCTATTTGATGAATTGTAATTGGAGACGCTGATGAAAAATTCAGCAAAGTCTTCATTGATATGACAAAGGTACCTAGGGGAAAGAGTCTGTTACGTCTCAGGTTGCCTCAGAGGCTCAATCTGTTTCCATGCAGACTTTAGAGAATTAATTAAACGAGTGACTAATCTTACAGAGAAGTTAGCTGCTTCACAAATATAATTATGGCCGTCAACGACAGGGCAAAACATGAAGTAGTCTGTCAAACAAATAATTAGCCTCTGTGCTGACTAAGATGGGGTGATGGGGATGACTCCAGAGATGGAATATGGATAATTTTGGTAGATCACAATACCTCCTTACAAGTCATCTCATTCATCTGAGTCTTACAGTGTGGGTGTGTCCTCCTTTGTGGATTTTTTGGAAGGGTGGCTCATGGGCTTTTTAAACTTAGTGGCAGACAAGCATAAAATGGAGATGGGACAGTATTTATAACTGCCATAACCGTATGCAGCACCGCTGGACCTGTGGAAAGACATCTGTGCAACTTCAGTTCTTGGTATACAGATTGTGAACCATGAGGCACATTTGACTTGGAAGGAGTGAAAACTTCACAGAAAGGTGCATAGGCTTCTAGATAGTCTTCCATTTATGGATATGAAATTTAAACTTTTTCTCACTCTGTATGAAGGATCATAAACAATCATTGAGGTCTATCTCATAGAAGAAACACAGGCCAAGCCAGGTGCACTTGTAGTGGTATTTTGGAGAAATGTTTGGCTTTCAGTCCCAGGTCTACCAGCTAAAGTCCAACAGAATCTCCCCAATGTTCCTACATTAGCTTTAATGTGTTCAGCAAGGAATTTAATTTAATCCTGTATAATATCAAGGAACAAGGTCAGAAAGTTACCTGTCTCTACCAGTCATACAAGATTAAAAATTGGTGCCCATGCCATTAAAAATGTGTATAAGAAAGGGAAATGTCCCTATAAAGCCCATAGAATGAGTTAACCTTGGGGTAGTTGCCAGGTATGGCAATAAGCTCCTAAACAAGCCCCTTCTGTGAAACCCAAGTGTCCTCCTCCCAAACTTCATCCTCCATAGCAGTCTGACAACTTTCCTGACCATCTTCTGACAATTATGGAAGTTGTCGTGGAATAATATGCAACACTTGGGAGGGTGAATATCTGTTATCCTGGGAAAAAGCACCACATAATCACCCGAGCAACGAAACAGGTTGGGATTTGTACCCCCCCTTTTCCTAAGTCTTTCTCCAGTTTGCAGCTTAATTATCACAAGAGTATTTTTACCTCCTGGATAAGGACTCTGTTGACTAAGCATCTTCCTCTGAGATGGGGGAGCTCTTACTCCAAACTTTATCTTGCTCTTTATGACAGGGAGGAGCTTTGCTTCACCACCACAAAGTTATGAACAGGTTTATAATATACAGAAAGATCAGGATGGCTTTTATGCTGTTTCTGCTTTCCCTTTTGGAGAAATGCAACTGCTTTTCTACCAAAGAAATGAACAATAAATACCTTTATAGACCAATATATGTTATGCACAGGTATTTCATAACCATAACATAACTTTATAGACCAATATATGTTATGCACATTTTTTTCTCAATCCCAGGAATCCCAACTTGTTTCCCTCTCTGGTCTCTGCGGTCAGTGCCTGCCACTAGACTACCTAGGAAAGACGCTGCCCTCTGCTACTCCTTAGTCCTGAAGATAGTAGCGCAGCTGTTCAACCCTCCAACAAGACCTCCAATTGTCAAGTGTTTTTAACAAAAACTAGACTACCTAGGAAAGATGCTGCCCTCTGCTACTCCTTAGTCCTGAAGATAGTAGCGCAGCTGTTCAACCCTCCAACAAGACCTCCAATTGTCAAGTGTTTTTAACAAAAACTAGACTACCCAGGAAAGACGCTGCCCTCTGCTACTCCTTAGTCCTGAAGATAGTAGCGCAGCTGTTCAACCCTCCAACAAGACCTCCAATTGTCAAGTGTTTTTAACAAAAAGTACGTCAACCTATTATAGTAGAACTGTATTTCTCCCCTGAAACTGTTAACTAACTGGCTTACACACCGCTCGGACTAGCCAGCCCCCTAAAAAACCTAGCACTCATAAAACTGTTTACTCACCCTACACTAGAGAGTGTGCTGTCTCTCTTTACCCACAAGATGGCAGTATAGTCCAGCTAACCCTCTCTCCTAGCTGCCCCCTTGTAAACGGGGACTCAGAATCTTAAACTAAAGGGGAAGAAGAGTAAAACACTTCTCACTAGATATAGTCATAACTCTCTAAGACATAGTCGAGAAGTTACTATCAGAACAGCTATCAAACCTCATTGAACTAGGGTACTCTACACTTAAATCAATTGACCAACAGCATTTCCACAAAGCTACATGAATATCAAACTTACCTGTGGAACTGATTGTTTTTGCTAGCACGGGACTGGCTCGGTTCATCCCCGCTCCATTCGCCCTCACTACGCTCGGGCTCACTTCGCTCCCCTACCCTACCCCCATTTCCACCCACCCCCACATCAATTACATTTATAGGTATACACCACACCCCTAACCATACCCTCAACACACCTATCCTATCACATAGTACAGTTAGTTTCTCCTCCTTTACGACATCCCATCCGTCTCCACAACACCCACCCATCACAGTATTACAGCAATTCATATCCTTCCCTACCCCACCCAAATTGACACCACACCCTACAATCTAACTCCATCTTTACACTTCCATAGTATAGAACACACCCCATTGTTCAACTCATCCTCTACCATATCTTAGCCTAATCCTAATCCATAACCCACCTTCCCAACTGAACAATATGGTCCAAAATTCAACCAAACACCTTCCACTTACCCTATTACACTCGGCAGTCCTCTCCTCACTCTTCCTTCTATCCCTGTGCTCATCCTATCACACACATCTGTATATCAGCCCTCTACCACAATGGCAAACTGACTCTACTACAACCACCTCCATTACTATATCTTCACCAATAACTCTAAGTGACCTCTACCCTTCTACATCACCTTCTTATATTTATGGAATTAATACCTATAAACTCCAAACCAACTCACACAATAAAATAACCAAATTAACGAACAAACTAAACAACCTCTTCATCCACATACTGCAAAAACTCTCATGCTGTGGTGACATTCACCCAAATCCAGGTCCCAACACCTGCAATAGCTCTTACCAAACTAACCCCAATCCAATATATGTCCGGCCTAACCCATCCCTACTCCTTCTAAACATTAATATAAGAAGCATTCTCATCAAGACACATGATCTACATGCCCTACTAGCACTACACAAACCAGACACTGTAGTATTCACTGAAACTTGGCTTAAGCCCATCCACCACAGTAATGAAATAACTGCCCCTGGTTATAATATCATACGCAAAGATAGGACAGACAAAAAAGGAGGGGGTGTAGCCATCCTTTTCCAAAGCCACCTCTCAATAGAACAAATTGAATACAACACTCTAGAAATCCAGAACATAGAACTAATATTAGCTACACTCAAACTAAACCCCAATAAACAAATCGTATTAGCTGGAGGCTATATACCACCAGGCAACAACAATAATGAACTTGAAAACCTACTAAATTGGATGAAAATCACTCATCCACAGGAAACCATTCTGGCAGATGACTTTAACATAGACTGGTTTGACTGTAACAATCACAACCCCACCACCCATATAAACCTCCATGGTTTTACCCAAATCATTAATAGCCCTACAAGAATAGACAAAACCTCAAAGTGACAATCAATCCTAGACTGGATACTAGTATCCGACACCACTCAAGTCCATCTTGCAGGATGTCTCCCTGACATCCTTAGTGATCATCAGCCAACATACCTAATTAGGAATCGACCTCAAATAAAAAAACAACCAGTTATCAGAGTCATAAGAAACAAAAAGTACTTTATAGCTCAAAACTTAATAAATTCACTCAAATCATGTATATGGACTCCACTAAAATACTTACCCCTAGATGAAGCTGTAGAATACTTCAACACAACCTTTCTGAACATCCTAGACTCCCATGCTCCACCTAGAACCACTAGAATTAAAACCAACCTTGCACCATGGCTATCTAAAGACACCAGATCCCTAATGAAAGAAAGAGACAAAGCCTGGCTGCAATTCCATAAACACAAAACCCCAAGTCTAAAACAAAAATATCATGAACTATGGAATCTAGCCAAAAAACACATAAAAATTGACAAAACTACATACTATAAAAAACTACAGGAAAAACACTCTCACAACCCTCAAAAATTTTGGGCATCAATTAACAACCTATTACACCCTGGAAAACCTACCACTCCTGCCCCTATACTACCAAACAATCTACATAACATCTCCACCCACTTTAACAAATACTTTACTGAAACCATCCAAGGCCTAGCCAATACCCAAACAACTAGCTCTCACACGACATCAACTGCAAACCCCACCCCCTCCAACTCAGATGATAATACAAATAATTTTTCCCTAGAACCAGTCAAAACTACAACTATTACCAAACTCCTCAAAAAACTGAAGCCAACAACCCCAGCAGTAGACAAACTACCAGCTGAATTCCTACAAATCACTGCAGAGGCCATTGCCTATCCTGTATCCATTCTCATCAACAGATCTATAACTGAATCCAAAGTACCTAAATCATGGAAAATATCACACATAATACCATTACATAAATGGGGACAATCCCTTGAACTTAGTAACTACCGCCCTATTGCAATACTATCAGAATTATCAAAGATTCTAGAGAGTAGTAGTCCACTCACAACTAATGTAATTTCTGCTTAACAACAATCTATTATCACAATCCCAACATGGATTCAGACCATCACACAGTACTACCACAGCATTGCTATCCTTCACAAACAATATTAATACCCACAGAAACAACAGCCTGTTTGTATCCTCGGTATTCCTAGACCTATCAAAAGCCTTTGACATGGTGAACCACAGTCTACTACTAGAAAAACTTGCCACTTTTAACAAACTCTTCCACCTTATCCTGGTTCAGTAGCTATTTATCTAACCGACAACAAGCTGTTCTCTGGGTAAACCACCTGTCACCCCTACTCCCAATAACCATTGGTGTACCACAAGGGTCCATCCTTGGCCCACTGTTATTCTCATTATTCACTAATGACATGGCACCATCCCTACCCTCCGCCTCAATAGTCCAATACGCAGATGATACCACTATAATAAGTGCTGCTAGCACCCTTGATAAACTCCAAATTATAACACAAAATAACTTTACCCTTGCCAAAGAATGGTTCACAAACATCAAATTGTTACTTAACCCAAAGAAAACTCAACTTATTCTTTTTAGCCCAAGTAGACCCCCCCATAAACAATAACTTTTCAATAATATCCAAAGACAACACTACCATTACCCCTACTCCTCACACCAAGCTGTTAGGAGTAGTAATTGATAATAAACTTAAATATGACATCCATATCTCTCAAACAATCAAGAAAGTCAATAAAAAGATGGGACTCCTTTATAGAAACCACAACTACATGACCAGACACACAAAAGCCACCATAGCCAGAACTCATCTGTTATCTATACTTCTGTATGCCTCCCCAATCTTAACAAACCTTCACCAAGCAGAACTTTCAAAAATTGAGTCATGCTACAACAAAATTGCAAAATTTGCTAATGAAGCCACATATAGGTCCCATCACTGTCAGTCCCTCAGACAACTCATCTGGCTTGAGTTACCCCAAATCCTTCTACTCAACCAACTCACCACTGTCCATAAGCTCTACTACCTCCCTAGGAAAACCCCAGGCTTGCAACAATTAATTCAACACTATACTCCCTCCAGAAACTTAAGATCAACCCAACAAAACCACATAAAGGTCATCAAGCACAAAAATGAAGCTGGCAAATCACTCTACGCCTGCTGCATTGCTAAAACCTGGAACCTCCTACCCAATCACCTAACCTCAATATCCTCACCTTCCCTCTTCAAAAAAAAAACATAAAATCACATTTTATGCAACACTGGCAATGTCCATGTCTTCCCCCAGGCTAGACCAAACAAGTCACAACTATTAGTACTCACTTAAACACCATTGTCCTCAACCACCAATAGCTTAGTGACACAAAGCTATACCACCAATTATGCTCTACTATCTTACCCCTTTTGCACAAATTTTAGCAAATACTTCTATAAATCTCAGATCAAACTACTGTTTTGATCCATATTCAACAAACATACTGTACTCTGAGCCAAAATATCCTGTACCTTGCAAATATTACTAATGTAATGTAACTAACTTTGTAACTGTCTTCATGAATACTGTCTCATATCATACTAATGTTAATTAACTAAGGTTCTGTCTGTTAATATTAACCAAGAGAATGTATTGTAATTATTTATGGAGCTTTTCTCCCCGGGCCTCCGCTGAAAATGGACCTGTGTCCAGTTGGACTATCCCAGTAAACAAATGTAAAATAAAATAATACAATTTCCTGAGGCTAGAGATTTGTTTATTTTTCTGATTGGTTCAAGGACTTGCCTTTTGGATTAGCATCTGCTTCTTGTATACCTAAGGAATAACTTATTCCCACAATGGTATACTTTCATGGTGTAGGGATGTATATTTTATCATACCTGTATGACTAGCTAGTGATGAGCACATCAAACAAACCCTAGTGATGGCCACCAATGGAACATTGAAGATTTATTAGCTTCTAGGCAAGGAGGCTATTTGCAAACGTCTCAGCTAACACCTCCTTTTTAGTGGAATTTTGGGAGACCTTTTGGGTTCCAGAATTACAAGTGCTTCTAACTTCAGTTAGATAAACTTCTGTCATATTTCCTTATCAGCTGTCCATATTAGTGGTTACAATCTCTGCCAGTAAGGATCTTCAACTTTTGTAAAAAAAAAAAAAAAAAAAAAAAAAAATTGTCACTGAAATAAGCAAGTACTGAATAAATAAAAAAAATCATACAAACAGTCCAAAAATAAAAAACAAAAGCATACCAAACACATGAAATAAGCTGGCATTTTCATTCTTTCATATGAAACTGTTTTAGATGCCTTTATCATATCATTGGACTCAGCATTAGGGAGGTATAGCCATGAGTACTCTAGTCTAAACAGATGTGAGTGGAATAGCTGAGGTGGATAGTTCAACAAGGTCTGCATGCAGGGCTGCCCATCTGATGACACTGCCCTACTCTCACAGTCCAGAGGCAACAGGACACCCCCCCCATTTCCAACTCCACATCATTCACTTGGTACCTTGGAAACTAAGTTATTTGAATTCAAGAAAAAAAATGTCAGCAATTCATTGCATCCCTAAACAGTATGGCCCTAGAGCAGCCAACCTTCACTCTTTGCCATTGGGCAAGTTGACAAATAAGTACAGCCCAGTATATAGCTGGTATTCCGAGCCACCTGGCTGGTGCTACCTTGAGCAGGACCACTGTCATATTGTACAGCTAGGGTCCTTGTCAAGTCCTAGCTACAGAACTCTTTGGTCTTTAGGTTGCTAAAGCTCTTCTATCTGTGGCAGACTGGATTGTAAAGCTCGATCTTGGGGTCTTTTTGTTATTGTCCTTGTCATAGAAAATTAGCCTTAACTATCCCTTTCCTCTTTATTTTGAAGGCTGTCCTCTGTAAGCATGATCTTTGTAGCTTTACTTTGGCAGAGCCAAACTTGGGCTATACTGGCTTATCTGTGGCCTGCCACATCCTTTTCATTATGAATAACAAATTGCAGAGGCAATGCTCACTTTTCCATTTCCCTGATGGATCCCAACTTAGCACAGCATTATAATACGACTCCTCAGCACCTAGAATATTCTAGATTTAGGATTTTGGAGGCTGTATGAAAAGTGTTTTAGTATTCAAACTGCAGGAAAGAATTTTACTAAAACAATATATTCTGCAGAAGGGAAGTGATTTATTACACAAGACACTTCTAAAGGATTCTGTCCCTTTAGCTCTCCAGCCTCATGACACTAGACTATATTTTACTTATACATTTATTTATTGATTTGTTTTTTTTTTCTTTACTGGGAAAGTTTGACTGGACATTGAAATCCCTTTTTAGTGAAGGACCAGGGACAAAAGTTTCAATGCTTAAAATGCAAGGCTTTCTATAGTAATCATTTTTTTGTGCAATGCAAAAGAACAGTACAAGTATTAATGGTACTACAAGTATTAATGATACTACAAGTATTAATGATAGTACAAGTATTAATGGTACTACAAGTATTAATGATACTACAAGTACTAATGATAGTACAAGTATTAATGGTACTACAAGTATTAATGGTACTACAAGTATTAATGATAGTATAAGTATTAATGATACTACAAGTATTAATGGTACTACAAGTATTAATGATAGTACAAGTATTAATGGTACTACAAGTATTAATGGTACTACAAGTATTAATGATACTACAAGTACTAATGGTACTACAAGTATTAATGGTACTACAAGTATTAATGATAGTACAAGTATTAATGTTAGTAAAATTATTAATGGTAATATAGGGTAATAGTAGCAATCATCTGAGGTTAACATGTATTTTGACACTGCATAACCTAGTCGAGGTGTCATCCAGCAATGTGAACCTTCAGGCATGACAGGCTTGGAAAACAACAGCTGATAAACTTTGATCACTAGACATTTAATAAAGTTAAACCAAAGAACAAATATGAGATAACATTCAACTGTACATCATGACAGCTAAGTAGAGGTTTGCTGCAGAGGGTTGTACAGCTTTTAGAAAATAACTGTAACAGAGCAGATGGTAGTTTCAGAGAAGAAATAATCTTGCCAGAGTCAGTGGTGACTGTCGGACATGTTCAGGGGGTGTGGGGAGTCAGTTCGAAGGAGGAAGAGTAGGAGTCTGTAGGTGATACCAGATGGTGATTATGTTAGTGAGAGGGTAGCTGTTCACCAAGGGAACTGCTATGGACATACTAAGGTATATAGGTTCATAGGTCCGTACTAGGCTAATGACCACCAGGGTCTTTACAAGCGTAGCCATGCAGCCCAACCCAGTTTGTCCCAGAGTTCCTTGGATGACTATATAATGAGGTATATTAGTAAGGAGGCAGCTAAGAGTTATTTGTTTGGAGGGTATGTTAGTTGGGGATTAATTTACTTATGGTTGACCACTGTCCAGCAGACACATAGGGGTCAGTACGGGGGTGAATTTGCAATTTCCTATCCAATGATCAAGGTTTCTTTTGACCAGAATCAGGAATGAACTCTGCTTCACATAGATGGGGAGCTTATTCCACAGTGCAAGGATCCTTTGAGACACATATCGGTCCCTCCAGCAGGTTCTACTTATGTTGCAGACAAAGTTTAGGCCCTTGGATCTAGTGTTTCCAGTGTTGTTTGTCTTGTAGATGTGCAAGGGATCCATCAGAGATGTATCCGAGGACACCTTTTATGCTAGGCATAGATTACCTGTCAGTAAGCTGTAGGAGACTGAGTGCAAAGATATGACCTTAAGGCAAACTGTGTAGGACACGATATTCATACCCTGGATGTTCCTGGTCAGAATCTTTGAGGGTGTTCCAGCTGCTGCAAGTTCCTGGCTAGGTACATGCCAACCTGAGCAATGCACTCAGTGATGGGTGTCATGATGGCTCAGCAGAGCGGTGCTGTTACTTCCTGGGGCATGGATGCCATACCCGTCTGATAAGGGATGAGTAGAGGGGTGCTGTTACTTCCTGGGGCATGGATGCCATACCCTTGCTTATGAGTTGGGTGACATAGAAGGATTTTCCTGGTCGAAAGCTAATTACTGTCACATGTGATCCCAAATACCTAACTCACACATCAACCCTTAGGGGTGTTTTATCAATGAAGTAATTAGCTTGGGTGGGTGATTTTCCAAAGGGCACTATAATAAATTTATTTGCACTGAGTTTTACTCCATGGCTTTCGTGCTAGTCATTTGTTTGTGTTAGACCCTCTTGTAGAATGTTAATGTTGTGGGGGGAACCTGTGATACCTCCCAGTATGCAGTCATTTGCAAGCATGGTGAGCTAGAGGCCTTTGACATCAGTCTTGACTTCCAAGAAGTAGACTCCAAATAGGAGTGGCCCCAACACAGAGCCCTTGGGTACTCTGCTGGTGATCAGCCTCTTGGTGGAGGTGGTCTCACCGATCCTGACTTCTTGGGTCCTATCTCTGAGCCATCTGGCAATCCAATGTGTTATGTAGGGATTTAAGCCTAGCTCTGAGAGTTTTGTCAACAATACCTGAGTGGGGTATTGTACTGAACGCCTTGACCCAGTCAAGGTAGGTGATATCCACCATTTTCCTTTTATCCATAGCCATGGTGACCCTCTCAAAGAAGTCTATCAGGTTAAGTACGCATGTCCTTCTCTTAACAAAGTCAGACTGGGATGATTCCATTGTCTGTATGTTGCCAATGTCCTTGTTGATCATTTCAATGATAATCTGTTCCATGGCTTTGCATATTAGACTTGTCAGACTGATGAGTCTGTAGTTCCCAGAGTCAGTTGATAGTCTACCCTTATGAATAGGGATGACCATTGCAGCCCCCATTCACCTGCCATGTAATATTTTTTGAGGCTGTAGTTGATTACCCAAAGGGGTCCTGCTAAGTAATGTTTTAGCTATTTAGGAGACACCGGGGATATTGACAGGGCCCATTGAATCAGTGTTTTTGGCCTTATTGAGCACATCCAGGACCTGCTCCCTCTTGATATTTTGGGGGAGATATGCTAGAAGAAATTTCACGGGGGGAGTGGAGGAAGAAGTCAAAACAAAATTTAGCAGTGAGTAGATTTGCTATGTTACCCTAGTCGGTGAAGGTTGTGCCATTCACCGCCAGTTCTGCTCATTGTTGAGTGTTACCTTTAAGATTCCTGGCATAACTGAAGAAGACACTGTGATTGTCCTTAGCCTAGGAGGCTATCCTGACCTCATAATTGGCCTTTCTGGACTTATTAGACCTCTTAGTTTCTTATTTAGATGAATCACAGCGCTCTGGTCACTCTATGAGAGTTGCTGTTTCTGATTTTGGCCATTTCTTTTCTCTTTTGCTAAATAGTCTGTTAAAGTAAGGATCCCACCAGTAGGGTTTGTTTTTGGTGTTAGACCTGTCCTTACTTCTGGTAGGTACTGCAGCCGCAGTGCAGCCATTTACATATTTGTGCAGGATTTCTGTTAATAATTCTGCCTAAGTAGCTTGTTCTTGGGGTTGGGGGGAGCTGTGAATTTTGACAAATCATGACTTAATAGGATGTAGTTTGTTTTAGCATGGTTCTAACTGTTACAAGTTCAGCTGGTTTTTCCAGGTTGAAATTTATTTTTAGGAAGACAGCTTTGTGGTCCAACTTTACCAATGAGGGCATGATGCAGGGGACAGGGGGCTGCAATGCTCTCCCATGTTGGTGAGTACTAGGTCCAACATCTTTGATCCCCTGGTTGTAGAGTGTTCTATCTGGTCCAGGGTGTTTGTGGTGATGAAGCCCAGGAAATGCGGTGCCTGTGAGTTAGAGGCAGTGTATGTTTCCCAGTCTGTAGAGGGGTAGTTAAAGTCTCCCATGAATAGGGTACTTGGTTGGATGGTGAGCACCTCTAATAGGTCTAGGTAAGATTTTTCAGCTTCATGGGTCATACCGGGTGAACTGTAACTGGCCAGGAGATGGTAAGGAACCTGGCTTATGGATATTTGCACATGGATGAAATTCAGGGCATCTTTCTGTTTAAACAACCTAAAGTTGTATTTGCTGCTGACGTAGATTGAGACACTTCCACCTTTACCCCTGTCTGTGCTGCTGATAGTTTAAATGTGTGGAAGGTACTGCAGCCTTGTACTGCCAGAGTACTTTCTGTGGCTTTAAACCAAGTCTTGGTCACAGCACATATTTATTTATTTATTTATTTTACATTTGTTAACTGGGAGAGTCCAACTGGATATGTCCATTTTCAGTGGAGGCCCAGGGAGAAAAGCTCCAAAACAATATTATAGTTAACAAATAAGACAATAAGTATAACAGAAAGGCATATTTTACAACATACAAAAGGCACAATTCTTACACCTTAGAGAATTTGGATGTACAGTTAGGTGTACAGTTAGACTTCCTGTTTCAGATGAGACTTTATATCATATTTATGGACAATAGATGTCTGTAGTTAAACTGTAAATCTCATTGAAAATAGCAAAAGTAATGAATTGCCAGCCGAGGGTAACACAGGAGCACAGTCTGTTATTCAGGAAGTGTATTTTGGGTAGTTTCTTGAGTTGGGTTGAGGGGTAACACAGGAGCACAGTCTGTTATTCAGGAAGTGTATTTTGAGTAGTTTCTTGAATTGGGTTGAGGGGTAGTAACACAGGAGCACAGTTTGTTATTCAGGAAGTGTATTTTGAATAGTTTCTTGAGTTGGGTTGAGGGGTAACACAGGAGCACAGTGTGTTATTCAGGAAGTGTATTTTGAGTAGTTTCTTGAATTGGGTTGAGGGGTAACACAGGAGCACAGTCTGTTATTCAGGAAGTGTATTTTGAGTAGTTTCTTGAATTGGGTTGAGGAGTTACTGCATGTTATGAAGGCAGGAAGGGTGTTCCAGATTTTAGAGATGTAGTGGCTGTAAATGGATTTACCTGCCTCATTATTAAATTTGGTTACCTTAAGGAGGTGTTGGGTGCTTGATCTTAAGGATCTGGTAGTGGTATAGGTTTGGTGTAGTTGTTGTAGGGCTGGGGTGTTGTCAGAGTTATGTATTAGTTTATGTGCTAATGATAGTTGATTGTACTGAAGTATTAGTGGGAGTTCTAACCAACTGAGTTCTTTGAGGCATTCACAATGGTGGGTTCTAGGGGGTGATGTTGCAGCATATCTAGCTATCTTATTATAACAGCTGTCAAGTTTGTTCAGGTCAGTTTTTCGGAGATTGGTAAACACAGGGGAGGCATAAAGTAGGGTGGATAGCAGGTGTGTCCTGGCTATAGTAATTTTAGAGTGGTTAGAGAGAAATTGTTTGTTGCGATAGAGTAGGCCCATTTTTTTTGTGAACTTTTTTATGGTCTGAGAAATGTGTATGTCAAATCTAAGGTGACTGTCAGTTTCTAGGCCTCGCAGTTTGGCATGATTGGTAGGGGTGATGGAGGTGTTGTTGTGTGAGATGATTGTAAAGTTATATGAGAGGGGTAAAGATCTGTGGGGACTAAAGAGGAGTAGTTTTGTTTTAGCTGGGTTAAGAATGAGGTTTTGGTTGGTGATCCAAGTTTCGGCTAGGGAAAAGCATTCCTGTGTTTGGGAAAGGAGGGGGTCTAGGGTGCTGGCTGCACATATTATGGTGGTATCATCTGCATATTGGACTATCGAGGGTTTGAGAATATTGGATGGGAGTGGATTGATAAATAGTGTAAAGAGCAGTGGACCCAGAATGCAGCCTTTGGGAACCCCTAGGAAGACAGGCAATAAGGGAGAGAGTTGGTTTGCCATTTTACAGCTTGCTGCCTACCATTGAGATAGGACTTAAACCAAGAAATATCAGAGATGCTAAGGTTTAGGGTGGATAGTGAGTAAAGGAGTTTTTCATGGTTGACCATGTCAAAAGCTTTGGGTAAATTTAAGAGTGTGGCAGATACGAGCAGTCTGTTATTTCTATGGTTATTAATGGTGTTGGTAAATGATGTAAGTGCGGTGGTGGTGCTGTGAAAGGGTCTGAAACCATGTTGCTGTGTGGATAGCAATTTGTTTTCTAGGAAGTAGTTCATCAATTGCATGTAGACAATTCTCTCCAGAAGTTTTGATAGAGGCGAAAGTATAGCTATAGGATGGTAGTTACTGAGTTCGAGAGAGCTACCTCCTTTGTGTAGTGGAGTTATATGAGATATTTTCCAATGCTGGGGTACTTTGCACTCAGAGATAGATCTATTAATTAGAATGGAGACAGGATAGGCTATAGCTTTAGCGGCTAGATGAAGATATTCTGTTGATAATTTATCAGCGGCTGTGGAGGTTGGTTTAAGTTTTAGGAGTAGTTTTTGTATGGTCTTGGTTGGTACTGGGTTGAAGCTGAAGTTGGGGTGACTGCTATTTGTTTCAGGTGGAAAGGGTATTTTTGTTGAAGTGGGGTTATTGGGGCTTAGTTGGCTGTTAGCTAGTGTTTGGATAGTTTCTGTGAATAATTTGTTAAACTGTGTGGGAATATTATCTTGGTTCTTCACTATTTTGGGGGTGGATGTCTTTCCTGGTTGTAATACAGAGTTGACTGCTGCCCAGAATTTTTTTGGGTTGTTTATATGTTTAGTCTGTATATTTTGGTAGTAGGAGATTTTGTCTGTTTTGATAAGTTGTTTGCTTTGTTGCATAGCTCAGGGTACTTTTGTTTATCTAGTTGGGATTTGCTTTTACGATAGTTTGTCCATGCTTTGTTTCTATTTTTGAGGAATGTTTTAGTATGTAAAGTTAGCCAGGGGGTATGTTTAGTTTTAATTCTTGTGGTTCTGGGGGGGGGGGGGGCATGATGGTTAAGTATATTTGTAAAGGTAGTATTGAAATATAATACTGCTTCATCGAGGGCTAAGTTTTTTAGGGGGGTCCAGTTACACTTTTTTAGGTCATTGTCAAAGTTAAATAGGTTAAAGTGTTTTTTGTTCATAATTTCACGCACGGTTACTTGGGTCGGTTGGGGAGTTTTACTTCTTAGTAGAGATGTAGCTTGGTGGTCGCTGAGGGTGTCTGGCAAACATCCAGCTTGGGATATTGGGGAAGGATGGGATACAAGTATCCATTCTAGTACAGACTGGTGTTTGGGTCTTTTGTCTGTTCTAGTGGGGGAAGTTATAAGTTGGGTTAGTCCATGTAAATTGATGTGTAAGAAAGGCTTGTGACTAGAACAATTGTGCCAATCAATATTAAGGTCACCTAACAGGATATTTTTTCTGGGGAAGGGAGGTAGCTATCCGATCTAGGAGTTTTTCTGTAATGGGAATATTGTTGCCTGGAGGAATGTAGCATCCTATAATATTGATGTCTTTATTTGGGTTAAGTTTTAGTTTAGTGAGGGTGAGTTCAATGTTATCCAGGTCTATGGGTGTGATGTCTAGTTTTTCTAGGATGAGGTGAGATGTCCACATTCTCCAGAGTGAGGAGAGCTTGTAGGGTGTGGAGTTTCTTGTTTAGGCTCTGAGCATTCAACAGTAACACCTTAAGGTTGCTTTCAGTTTTTTGTTTTTGCTATGTTGGTAGTTTTATCATTTTGACATTGCCTAAAAAAGGTTGTGAGGGGATGCATAGAGGTTTAGCCAATATCTGAAAGCCCAGGAGGTACAGGTGTAGGCCATCCTTGGAAAAGCAATGCAGCCTGTTAACCATGACCTCTCGTGCTGATAGGTATTAGATTCCCCTGGAGTGACACCAGAAACTAAACCAGTTACTAAAATCAATCGCCCTCCATGCTGATAGGTATTAGATCCCCTGGAGTGACACCAGAAACTAAACCAGTTACTAAAATCAATCATGTTCTGTTCATATTGTGGCATCATCCTTGGTGAAGGTCGACGGCTGCTCAGTGCACGGACCATACCTATCTGTGACACATAGTCAGACAGACCCATAATGTCTCTTTTCATATAGTCCAGTGAGGGATGTCTCATGTCATTTACACCCACATGGACTATGATACACTCATTGGTACCTGTGGTACAGTCACCTGGGTGAGGTGTGATACTGCAGATCCTGGCACCAGATGGGCAGCTAACCGTTATATCTTCTCCTTGTCCATCCTGGTGTGAGGAGTATCTGTGTCTCGTACAATAGAATCCCCCATAACAAGAGGACTAGGAAAAGTGTTTGCTTGCCTTATGGGCTTTGATCTTGGATGATCATTGGGTGTAGGCTTATATATAGTGTTAGGTGTTACTTTTGTGTGTGCTTTAGTGATTGCTTAAGGTAGGTGTTGCAGCTTGACGGCTTAGGAAGTATTTAAGGTTTGGAGAGGCTTCTTTTATATGTCTCAGCATAACAAGGTCTGCATGTGTGGTGATGAAGGATATAGTGTGTGTGTTTTCGACAACCTTGGTTGTAAGTGAGATTTTTGCCTACAAGGAAGTTCTTTATATACATCTCTTGCATACCGTGTTAAGTTTTTTTATGGAAGGAAACTAACTGCTGCTTTAAGAAGATAATTCTACGGTATTACACTGAATCTGCTAGTTGCAGGCTGTTGTAGGTAGTCCATGTGGTCTTGTTACACTTTAGGTTCATAGGTCCGTACTAGGCTAACTGCCCTTGCGAGCCATTTTAAGCCTAGCCAATTATCCCCTGTGAGATTCAAACCTTGTACCTTGTGTTTGCAAGGCAAACACCTTAACCATTAGGCCATCCTTCCAACCCCACTTGAGCTCCAAACCAGCTATTCTACACTAAGAAGGTGTTTTTCTGTACCCTTGTGGCAGAAGTGTACTGATCTAACCTGTCTGAGTTGGGGA
Source organism: Protopterus annectens (assembly GCF_019279795.1). Classification (NCBI taxonomy): domain Eukaryota; kingdom Metazoa; phylum Chordata; order Ceratodontiformes; family Protopteridae; genus Protopterus; species Protopterus annectens. The sequence continues at coordinate 753,019,715 of NC_056736.1, forward strand.
TTGCTAGTAGCAGGCTTACTGTATGCTTTCCTGATTGGTAGCTAGTTTAAAACCTGTTTCTCTTTACTAGTATTTAAGCCTCAGGTTTGAGTGGCGCTGCTCTTCACAGAGTGGTGGTTAGCAGCGCCCTGTATAGATGCAAAAGCCTAGAAGCTCAGATTTTCCATAAACAGCTGTCAGTGAAACCCTTCCACGCCTTTCTGCTGCTCTAGCAGCAACTCATTTGTGCAATGAGCAGCATTACCTTACTGATCAACCTTAGCCTGCACAAAGTACAGGTCCCTCTTGTAGTCTTGGAACTGGCAGCACAGTCCTGTTAAATTAAACCATTCCCATCCCTAATAAAGCATACAGTAAGAACCTGCTATCATGGACAGGCTGTTTCCCATCATCTCTCTATCTTGCCTGATAGACATGGACATCTTGAGGCAATGTAGCAATTATATCATGTGTACTGATATCACTTAATCCTGAAACAAACAAATACCTTATGTGAGAGATGTAGTTACACTATGAAATTTGAGGCAAGTCTCTCATATAAGGACAAATTGAATGCCAATCATTGTCAACACACACACACTTCCCACACTAAATAAGGACACGACACATAAACCCACATATGCGGAGGTGCTCACTAGTAACTTACCAAAAGATCAGAAGCCTTCCAAATGGAAACCACTTACATACATAGCAATTCAAAAAACAACCACAACACATAATAACAAACACACCAGTATCTCAACAAATAATCCCATAAGGCATGACATCACAAAACCTAATGTATTGGTCATAGGTGACTCCATTTTGAGACACATGGATGTTCCCTCACCAGGATGGATAAGGAGCTGGTGACAGCTGCCTGGTAGGTACCAGGATTTGTCAAGTCACCCAACCACAAGTGGTGGTATGACTCTATCATAGTCCATGTGGGGGTGAATGACTTGAGACATACCTCATTGGACTATATGAAGAGATACATGACTAAGCTCTCAGATTATGTGTCACAGGTAGCTATAAGCCTAGCCTTAAGCAGCATCTACCTTCTCCAAGGATGATGCAACAATACAAACAAAAAATGATTGATGTTTAACAATTGGCTTAGCTTCTGGTGTCAGTCCAAGGAGATCCAATATCAGTCAGTCTGGGAAGATATGGTCGACAGGTCACTCTGCTTTATCAGAGATGGTCTGTACCTGTCTCCTCTAGGCTTTTGGATACTGGCAAAGGCATTAGTAACCCCTATTGTGCCTCTTTTAGGCAGTCCCAAAATAACCAACCTCCCAACATACCAAAATCATCTATAGATAAACTCAGGGTACTGCTGCTTAATGCTAGGAGTCTAAACAAGAAGCTGCACTCCCTGGACGCATTCATCTCTTTGGAAGATGCTGATGTCTGTTCAGACACCGAGGTTCAAAGGTGTGGAAAGTACCCTGGCTGTACAGGGCTACAATACCTACCATATGTTTAGACCACAAACTGAGCATGAAAGAACCAACGAAGGAGGGGTCTCTATCTTCATTAAGGATAAGCAAACCTCAAGGCTAGTCAGACAGTATGACTCTCTTGAGCTACTCCATGTCCAATTAACTATAAGCAAAGCCCCCTACCACATAATAGCTAGCCATAAGTCCCCACCATGAAACAGGAAAAGCATACAGCATACCTGGACTTACTGGACTCACTTGCCATACAGCCCAACACCTTACTCATGGGTGATTTTAGTTATTCTACCATTGACTGGGAAACATACACAATCACAAAAATGCAGGCTCAGTGATTCGTGTGATGTCCTCCCTGGTAAGATTGGACCTTATAGCAGTCTCCTTCAATGTAATTATAAGACGAAAAACCCCATCAAGCTCAAAAATGCTTAAGAATTTTTCTAAGACAAATCACCTCCTACTAAGTGATGGTATAAGAAGTTACAAAGCCCCCATGAGGGCAGATAACACAGACTCCTACACAGAGGTGTACACCAGTGTCCTGTTTAACCACTTAAGCAGTTGTATAAAATCAGCTGTACCTGAGTGGATTAAAACCAGTTCTTGCTATACAGCAAGAGAAAGAAATTAATGTTGAAGAACAAGACAAAACTGTCTCAGCAGAGGAATAAATCCCTCTCTAGCCTGAAAAAACAAATTAGAAATCTTGTCAAGCTAATTACAAAGCAAAAATAGCCTCCCTAGTTAGGGATAATCACAAGGCGTTCTTTAACTACATCCAGAATCTAAAAGAGAATACCCAGCTATGCGCTGAACTGGTTGCGGATGGCACCAGCCCTACTGAAGGGCGCAGTGGTAGCATTGTTGCCTCCCTGAAAGAGGTTCTCCAGTTAGATTCTCAGCTGGAGTGCTTTCTCTGTGGAGTCTGCATGTTCTCCCTACATCTGTGTTGGTTTCCTCCTGCTACTCTGGTTTCCTCCCAAATTTCAAAGGCACGTCCGGAGTGTTTCACTCCTGGCCACAGTTGAAAATTGGCTTCATTCCTAGTCAGACTTTCATGGTAAACAAATGTCAAATGAAATAAAATAAATAAATAAACCTACTATCTGACAGATTTGGAGCAAACTTCACCCTTCTGTCCCCTCCAGTCATCCCCCAAAGTATACCTGCCACCATTCCTCAGCCTGTTATCTCAAGAGAGCAGGTCATCTCGATGCTCTCCAAGGCCAAATACAAGTCTTCAGTGGGACCAGACAACATCCCAGGTTACCTTTTAAACAGCTTAAAATATGACCTAGCTGACCCATGTGGATTCCTGGTTAACCACAGCCTGTGAAACGGCTATGTTCCAGTAGAATGGAGGACAGCAACACTAATCCTTCTGCACAAAGGGGGACCATCAACTGACCCACGGAATTATAGGCTCATAAGCTTGACTAGCCTCATCTGCAAGGCCATGGAAAAATCATTATGTACCTTATTAACAAAGACATAAGTAATCTCCAAACTCTGGACCTAACTCAGTTCGGATTCGTTAAAGGCGGATCATGCCTGTTAAACATGGTTGATTTCTTTGAGAAAGTCACCAAGACAGTGGATAAGGGAAGACAAGTACAAGCTGCCTATCCTGACCTAGGCAAGGCATTTGACATAATTCCCCACTCAGGTATCATAGAGAAACTATCCCAATTGGGAATTAATCCCTACATTAACAGATGGGTAGCCAACTGGTTCACTGACAGGATGCATTACTGTCAAAGTGGGTGGCTTCACCTCTAGCAAAAGACCAGTCACCAGTGGTGTATCACAGGGTTCAGTTCTGGGCTCCTTACTGTTCAGAATTTATTTTTTAGAAGTCCAGGCAAACTTGGATGGCCTGTGGCTGACCAAGTTTGCTAATGATTTCACAGTGGGAGCAATCACTGAGTCCCCCAATGATATTAATATACTGTAGACGGGGTTAATGCCGACAAATGATTGGTACCAAAACAAAGGACTAAAGTTAAGTGCAAACAATGTATTATTATTCACTTTGGGAAGCTGACATCCATGCTAATTACATTACAGACAGCATCCCCCTAACTGTAGACTCAGTGGTACGAAATTTGGGTACTCAGGTTTATATCAATCTGAACTTTGACCACCATGTACCCACAGTAGTAAGGAAATCTTTCAATGTGGCACATCTTTAAATAAAGACATCCCATCTAGATCTAAGGATGTTATAATTTCATTACATTCGACCCTTATCAGACCGGTAATTGAGTACAATGCTCCCTTTTGCATGTACCTCACCAGATAACTGCAACAATTGGAGGGACCACAGAGGTTTCTCACCAATAAATTACAGGGTATACAAAACAAGACTTACAAGGAAATACTGAAAGCCCTGTCACTGCATTCTGTCTCCTACAGGTTGCTAAGGAATGACCTGTGCCTGGCTTATAGGGCAGTCTCTGACTCAACCCTGATCGAAATGATACGCATTCATAAATCAAACTGCATGAGGGTCACTCACTCCAGGGATCTTAACCTAGCTTCTGACATGAGCAGGTCATGCTGGAGAGATAGATGCATCTCCCAGAGACTGCCACTTCTCTGGAATAATCGTCTAATTCATCTGAAACAGAGCCCTCCCTGACCCTCTTCAAACAAAACCTAGATAAATGGATGGGTGACTGCAAATTTACTCCTGGGGTGGTGCCATGTCCCTTCTGGACAGATGAAGTCAGTATTAACCATCATAGTACTTTACCACTGTGAACTTCACTCACCTAACCACTGACAATTGGAGCAACTCAGGATAAATATGTCTAGGCTTGTAAGGGCTCTAGGGCCGTTAGCCTAGTGACCTTCTATGAACCTATGCTCTTCGTTTAAGGTTTGATACATTCTATTTTGTATCTTATTCTAGTATTACATTTGTTTTGTTTTAAGTTTTCTGTTCTGTTGGAGTTTTAAGAGTTCTTGGCTAGGGTCAGTTAAAAAGAGTTACCAAAGAATTCATTTGCAAACTGTGAATACAATCAGTTAATTAGTGGGGGAGCTGAGAAAAAACAGCATTGTTCTTTAATTTAGAAATATCTGTATTTAGCTGAAGTGTTTGTGTGGCTTGCTTGTTCTGAATATCACTCATATCTGGCTGCATTTTTCCTCTCCCACCCACCCAGTTCTCGTTGTGTTCTTAAATTTGGTGGCTTTTGAGTTGCCCACCCCTACTATAAATCTCATTTTGGACATTTCTCCCAGTCTGAGTATAGAGAGATCATTTGGGAAGCCCCCCCCCCACAGTTTCTCAGCCTTGAATTATCTTATTTCTTCCCACTTAATGTAAATAAATACATAACAAATTGCACTTTATTCATCTGCTTTTACTGTATTTATGTTTCTTCCTACCTTATTACTTTATTTTGTTTTTGCTGCTTGTTCTTAACGTGTTCAATTGCATTTATTCTGCTGCATTTATTACTGCTTGTTAGTAGCCTGATTAAATTGTAACTGTTATTCTAGGTTCATAAGTAGGTACTAGGCTATTGGCCCTGGGGCCTATATAAGCCTAGCCAAACTGTACCCTGGCTTTTGCCACCCAAGAAAATTATTTTCCTGTGCCACTGTCGAGCAGAGCCACAGAGGTGATCCCCAGGGTGAATTTCCTATCTCACATCCAATCATCAAGATTTTTCTTCAAGAGTGCTAATGAGGAGCTCTGTTTGACATAGATAGGTAGTCTGTTCCAGAATATGGGAAGTTTCTGGGACAGGAATCTATCCCTCCGGCATGTTCTGTTTATTGTGGTGACAAGGTTTAGGTCCCTAGAGCGTGTAGCTCGGAGAGATTGGGATTTCTTTAAGTAGAGCATGTCCAACAGCTCTGGGTATGACATAACTTTGTATGTTAGGCATAAATAGCCTCTGAGTAGACGATATACGACAGAGTAGAGCTGGATTTTTTTGAGATGGTCTGTGTAGGGTATCTGTTTGAGACCAGTAATCCCCTTTGTGAGGTATTTCTGTGGCCTTTCCAGTTCTTGTAGATGTCTCGTGAGGTACATACCAAAACGGGCGTTGTACTCTATAACGGTTCTAATGAGTGATGAGTAGAGGGGAACAATGACCTCTTTTTTCCTCGATGAGAAACCTTTTGTGATGAGGTGTGCCATGTAGAAGGATTTCCTGACTACTGTGGCAATGAGATTATCAAAGGACAGACTACTATCCACCAGTGTCCCAAGGTGTCTTATCACACTTTGAGTCTTAAGTAAACTATATGCCTATGTGGTAGTTCATGGGTACAGAGTTTTTACCAAAAGGGATGGCAATGCACTTTTTGGCATTGAGCTTGAGGACAGGGCTTTGACACCAGGCATCTGTCTCAGTGAGGCTCTTTTGTAGGATGTCCACATCGTTAGGAGTTTTGATTATGGCTCCTAGTTTGCATTCATCTACGAACTTTGTTAGCCAAAGTTCTTCTGTGTTAGCCTGTACTTCAGAGAAGTAGATACCAAACAGGAGAGGACCCAGGACTGAACCCTGTGGTACTCCACTTGTCACTGTTCTGAAGTTGGATTTTGAGTCTGCTACTTTCAAAGTGTGGGTTCTGTCAGTGAGCCAGTTGGCAACCCATCTTGTGACATAGGGATTTATACCTGGTTTACTGAGTTTATCTATAATTCCTGAGTGGAGGATGGTGTTGAAAGCCTTGGAGAAATCTAGATAGGCTGTGTGAACCACCTTATCCTCATCTATGGCTTTGGTGACTGTTTCAAAGAAGTCTATCAGGTTTAGGAGACATAATCTGCCTTTTACAAACCCAGGTAGGGTAGGGTCCATAGTTTGGAGATTACCAATGTCATTGTTTATAAGTTCCACGATGATATGTTCCATAGCCTTGCAGACCAGGCTTGTCAGGCTGATGGGGCGGTAGTTCCCAGGGTCCATGGTGGCTCCCCCTTTGTGGAGTGGGATAACCATTGTGGTGCACCATTCAGTGGGCATAAAGCCTGAGGTGAGGCTATGATTGAACATGATACTTAGGTAGGGTGCCAGTCCATTCTGTAGTTCATTTAGAATGCAGCCTGGGATGATGTCAGGTCCCATGGATACTGTGTTCTTGGCTTTGGAGAGTGTGTTTTTTACTTGTGGAGTCGTGATTACAGGAACTTTGCATTCTTCCGGTATAGAGATGGGCCCTTTAGGGGGTGAGAGAGGGGTAAAGTTAGCACTGAACCTATCTGCCTGGATGTTGGCAATATCAGTTGGTTCTGTATATTTAGTGCCATTGTTCTGCAACTCAGAGCAGATCTGAGTGTTGCCACTGAGATTCTTGACATAGCTATAGAATGCTTTGTGGTTGTCTTTAGAATCAGTGGTGATTTTGTTTTCATAACTAGCTTTGGAGGATTTTATAAGGGATCTCAGCTTCTTACTGTGGCTGACCATGGAGTTCCTCCAATCATGGGATTTTACTCTTTGCAACAGTTTCTTTCTTCTGTTGTAGAGTTTGTTTATGGCAGGGGACCACCAGATTGGCTTCCTTTTTTTGGAGGATAGCATCTTGGTTCTGTTAGGGATTGCAAGATCCATGCACTTGTGTAAGTGCTTATAAAGTACATTTGTATAGGATTCAGCAGTCATACCTCTATTGTCCGTCAGCATGTGTGTCATCAAGTTTGCCACTTCTGTCTTAAGAAGCGTGAAGTTGTCTTTGGAGAAATTTTTTTACGGAGGTTTTATAGTGGTTTCCCTAATGGGGGTGGGGGTGGTATGTGGATGTCTAAGGTGATTAGCTTGTGGTCGGATCTGACCAACAAGGAACTGACCTCTTGTGTGGAACACCGGTTGCCCATGTTGGTAATGACCAGGTCTAGGATATTGTTGCCCCTAGTGGGGGTGTGGATAAATTGATCCAAGGCGTTGGAATTTATGAATTCCAGAAAATGTTGAGCACAAGTGTTGGTACATGAGTAGTTTTCCCAGTTAACGGTGTGGTAATTGAAATTGCCCGTTATTAGGGTGTTAGGTTGTACCCTAATATTTTCCAGTGTATCAAGAAATGAGGAGTGGGAATCCTGGGGCAAGGTGGGGGATCTGTAGCAAGCTACAATTTGGATTATGGTCTTGCCCAGAGTTAGTTGCATTTGGATAATCTCGGATGCATCATGCTGAGCAACTAGCCTGGAGGTGTGGATATCCTTAATGAATATGGACATGCCTCCACCTTTAGTGTATCGGTCCAGGTTAGGTGGACGAAAGGTGTGGTATGAATTATAGCCTGGTAATGCAGGGGTGCTCTCTGGAGCCTTGAACCAGGTCTCTCTCACTGCACAGATGTTGATGTTCTCCATTTTAAGGAGTGCCTCAAGTGAGTGCATTTTGAAGTTTAGACTTCTAGCATTAAGTAGCATTACTCTCAGATTTTGCTTGCTTGTACTTGTTACAGTGGTGAATTTGTCATTTGAACCTTGCCTAAAAAGGCACTATAGGGGTGGCAAGAGCCTTAGCCAGTATCCAGAATACCAAGGGTGACAGGTGCAGGCCATCTCTGGCAAAGCATCATGGTTTGTCGATCATGTCATCCCAGGCAGACAGATACTGGATCCCCTTAGAATGACACCAGAAGCTTAGCCAATTGTTTAAGTCAATAATTTTGTCCTTGTACTGTGGTATCATTCTGGGTGATGTCAGGATGCTACTCAGGGTTAGGGTCATACCTGCCTGGGCTACAAGATCAGAGTGCTCCTCCATGTCTCTTTTCATGTTGTCCAGGGAGGTACATCTCAGGTCATTCATACCAATGTGGACAATGACAGAGTCATATACTTGTTGTGGAATGACCTGAGTGCGTGCGTTATGTGGTGGATCCTGGCACCTGACAGGCAGCTGACAGTAACTTTCTCCTTGTTTAGCCTGGTGAGTGGAACATCAGTGTGCCTGACTTCAGAGTCACCTATGACTAGAGTGTTGGGTACGTTGTTATGCCTTATGGGCTGTGGTTAAGTGGCACACTGAGTTTATGGGCTATGTGTCATTTGGGTTGTGTTGGGGGGGGTGGAGGTTGCTTGCGTTTCTGCTTTGGAGGTCCCTGTTGCTTGGGTAGATTTTTATTGAGAGCCTCTGTGAATATAGGTGTGTGTTTTGTGTTTCTATGTGTGTGTTTTCGTGGTGTAGGTTTTGAGGGACTATGTGATGAGTGTGGTGTGGTGCAAGTGTTTACCTTCTCCTCCTGACTGTCTAGTCCAGTATTGGGTGAAAAGAGCTTTGCTTCCAGTTTGGCTATATAAGTGCATCTCTCACAGGTTGTAGTGTTGGGTGGTAAGAGGAGAGGGTTGTCTGTGTACATGAGGCAATTGCTGCATTGCCCCAAGATGCCCAGATTCATCAGGTAGACAGGAGAAAACACTGGGAGCTGACCCTTAGACATGCCTGGATAGGTGCTTATTTATTAAGTACTAAAAACTGTTTTCCTCTAGACAAGTGAGGAAAGCTGAGCGCTGTAGTAATTTGTAGCGTATTTAGTGCTTACAATGAGTTCTGAACAAGTGCTGAGCTCAAAGAAACAGATTTGAGTGCTGAAACTAGAAAACTGGCTAGTTCTAATAAACAAAATTAAGTTAGAAGGCTTCCCTCCACACAGAAAGGCTTGGGGGCTCAGAAGCTTACAAACAGTCCTGGATACAGCAAATCTGTATCTGGACTAGATGACTTACAGGAAAGGCAGGAAACAAACTTAGAAATTTTATTTTTTTATTTTTTTGTAAAGTCGAAAGTGGAAAGGAGGAGCAGAAACTAAGTGGTTTGGCCTTCTCAAATGTTCTCCCTGGATTAGGTAGAATAAGGTAATGACACTAGACTGGGAGGAGTGTCCCAGATCAAATTTACAGTAGGGACGGGCAACTGCATAGCCACCAAGTATAAAAACAGGATACCAATAGGGAGGGAGAGTGGGAAACAAAAATCGGAACAAACCCAACCAGATGCTTAACAATTGTAGAAAAGTTCTAGTTAATACCTCATACACAGTGAAACTAGCTAGAAAAGTATATGCAGACAATAAAAGTGCTATAAATAACTTGTAAAAATAAGCAAGAAAACAGGATACTTAATGTTATATATCACAGATCAGCTGGCTCAGTACCCTTCCTCCGAGTAGCTCAGTGTGAAATGGCAGAAACACTCACAAGTTAACTTCTTAAGTAACAAAGTTGAAACTTGAAACAACTTTAAAAAAAAGCTTGAAAGAACCAATGAGGTGCTTTCTCCAAGCCGTAGTCCAGGCAACCCCAATTAGCCAATGACCATAAACAATTCACTCTCACTGAAATGCTATACTGCCTTTGGCTAAACTATGAATTAGGAATTCCCAATACTATTCTAACATGTCCAAAGGTCAGTTGTCAATCTCCTCTCTGGTCCAGCTGGTGAATCTGGGAATTCTGGGGCAATGTTACAACTGCCTCATGTACACAGACAACCCTCTCCTCCTCCCAACAAATTCCAACACATGTGAGAGATGCAACCATATAGCCAAACTGGAGGCTAACCTCTCTCAACTCAGTACTGGCATAACCAGTCAGGAGGAGAAGGAAACCACACTCACTACAATTCCAGTCTCACATAGACCTACCATGGAAACAAACCAAACACATAAACACACAAAAACATACTCGGAGACTCTAAATAAAAATCTGCCTAAGCAGCAGAGACCTCCAAAGCAGACACCCAAGCAACCGCTACCCCAAAACAAAACACGTGCAACACATAGCTCACAAAGCCAGTGTGCCGAACAGTCACAGCCCTTAAGGCTAAACAACACACCTGATACACTTGTAATAGGTGACTCTATCATCAGGCACACTGATGTCCCGCTCACCAGGCTGAACAAGGAGAAGGTCACAGTGAGCTGCCTGTCAGACGCTAGGATCCGCCACATAACACACGCACTCAGGTCACTCCAAGGCAAGTACAAATATGACTCAGTCATTGTCCATGTTGGTGTGAATGACCTGAGACATACCTCCCTGGACTACATGAAAAGAGACATAGAGGAGCTCTCTGAGCATGTAGCCCAGGCCAGTATGACCCTGACCTTGAGTAGCATCTTACCCTCACCAAGAATGATGCCACAATATGAAGACAAGATGATCAATTTCAACAATTGGCTTAAGTATTGGTGTCATTCAAAGGGGATCCAATGCCTGTCAGCCTGGGATGACATGCTCGACAAACCCCGATGCTTCGCTAGGGATGGCTTGCACCTGTCACCCCTGGGCTTTCGGATATTGGCAAAGGCTCTTGCTGCCCCCATAGTGCCTTTTTTAGGCAAGGCTCAAAAGACAAACCCACCTCCATAGGTATCACAAGGGATAAGAAACTAAGAGTAATGCTACTCAACGTCAGAAGTCTAAACCTCAAGATGCACGCACTCGAAACTCTCCTTAGCATGGAGAACATCGATATCTGTGCAGTAACAGAAACCTGGTTCAAGGCTCCCGAGAGCACCCCAGCACTACCAGGTTATACCTCATACCATGCTTTTTCGGCCCCAAAACTTGGACCAAACCACAAAAGGAGGGGGAGTATCAATATTCGTCAAAGATACCCACACCTCCAGGTTGGTGGCACAGCACGAAGCATCAGAGACCATCCATGTGTAACTAACAGTGGGTAAAACTGCCTTCCAGTTTATAGCCTGCTACAGACCACCCTCCCAAACCCAGGGACCCCACTCGGCCTTCCTGAGAACACTGGAAAATATGAAGGTCTCTCCAAACACCATTATATTGGGTGACTTCAACTACCCAAACATAGACTGGGAGCATTACTCTAGCTACAACACCCTAGCCCAAAGGTTCCTAGAATTTATAAACTCAAATGCTATGGAACAACTTGTTACCACTCCCACAGGAGGGCAAAACATACTGGACCTGATCATCACCAACATGGGGACTCTATGCTCCAGACCAGAAGTGTATCCCTCACTGGTAAGATCAGACCATGAACTAATCTCACTGGATATTCACATCCCAACCCCACCCCCTGCCCAGAAAACCACAGTGAAAAACTTCTCTAAAGCAAATTTTACACTCCTCAAAACTGAGGTGGAATCCTTCAAAGCCCCCGGGCCTGTGGAAAATATGGCCTAGACCGCAGAATCCTTTATAAACGCATTCTATGAACACCTTCAGGAATGCATGGATGATGCAATCCCAAATAAAACCAAGACCCAATCCTCCAAAGGCAGACGTCATGTCTGGTGGACCCCAGCCATAAACAAACTATACAATAGAAGGAGGAAGCTACTACATGATAGAGCAAAATCCCAAAATGGGAAGGCATCTCTGATCAGTATTAGCAAAAAACTATGGGCGCTCATAAAATCATCTAAGGCCAGCTTCGAGAGAAAAATTGCACAGGACACTAAGGATAATCACAAGGCTTTCTTTAGTTATGTTAGGAACCTGGGTGGGAATTCCCAGATATGCTCAGAATTCGTCCAAAATGACAAAAAATACACCGAACCCACAGACATTGCCAACATCCTAACTGACAGGTTCAGTGCAAACCCCCCCCCCCCTTCCCCACCAAAAGGGAGAACATCTATCCCAGCAGAGTGCTGCCCCCCTGACATCTCAGATGCTCAGGTAAGAGCCGCCCTCTCCAAAGCAAAAACACAGCATCAATGGGACCAGACGGTGTCCCGGGCTGCATCCTACATGAACTCCAAGAAGAGCTAAACCCAAACATAAAACTACTGTTCAATCTCAGCCTTACTACAGGATATGTACCCAAAGAGTGGCGTACAGCAACAGTGGTCCCTCTCCACAAAGGTGGTGCCTTAATGGATCCTGGAAACTATTGCCCCATAAGCCTGACTAGCTTGGTCTGCAAAGCTATGGAAAGGATCATCATGGACCTCAGAAATAAAGATATTGGGGACCTACAGACACTGGATCCTACCCAGTTTGGCTTTGTTAAGGGCGGATCCTGCCTCTTAAACCTGGTCGATTTCATTGAAACAGTCACCAAGGCCATTGACGAGGGGAAGGTGGTCCACACAGCCTACCTGGACCTCGCAAAAGCCTTCAATACAATACCCCACTTGGGGATTATAGATAAGCTCACCAGCTTAAATATAAACCCCTATGTCACTAGATGGGTTGCAAACTGGCTCAAGGACAGCACCCACATGGTTAGAATTGCTGGAGCCATGTCAGATTCCAAACCAGTTACAAGTGGCGTCCCACAAGGCTCAGTCCTGGGACCTCTCTTGTTCGGTATATATTTCTCGGAGGTACAGGCAAACACAGAAGGACTGTGGCTGACCAAGTTCGCAGATGACTGCAAACTGGGCGCCATAATCAACTCTCCAGCCGACACAAGTATCCTCCAAAAGGGCCTCATAGAAACAGACAACTGGTGCCAGAGCCATGGCCTCAAGCTAAACGCCAAAAAGTGTATAGTCATCCCCTCTGGCAAAAACAAAGTGCCCACAAATTACCACATAGGTGGTAATCCATTAAGTATAGAAGAAGTAATTAGGGACCTGGGGACCCAAGTTGATAGCAATCTCTCATTTGACAACCATGTGGCCAAAGTGGTTAGAAAAACATTTTATATAGCCCACCTAATCATGAAGGGATTCACATCTAGATCAGGGGAGGTCATCGTGCCTCTTTACTCATCCCTCATCAGGCCCATAATTGAGTACAATGCCCCTTTTGGGATGTACCTTACCAGACACCTGCAGCAACTGGAAATACCCCAAAAGTACCTCACCAAGAGGATCAAAGGGCTCAAACAGATGCCATATGCTGCCCGGTTAAAGAAACTCCAGCTCTACTCAGTGGCATACCGCCTGCTCAGAGGCGATCTGTGCCTGACGTATAAAGCCATGTCCAACCCGGAATTAATGGACATGCTGCACCTCAGAAAATCCAAATCCCATCAAGCTACGCGTTCGAGAGACTTGAACCTCAGCACTGAAATAAATAGGACATGCTGGTGGGACAGATTCATAACCCAGAGGCTCCCTTCACTCCGAAATAAAATCCCAGTCCAGGTTAGTCATAGTCCCTCATTGACTCTCTTCAAGAGGAATCTTGATGAGTGGATGGCAGATCGTAGGTTTACCCCGGGTATCACTTCTGTGTCACTGTTAGACAGAGGCACAGTATACTAACCTCAAAAAAGGGCATAGCAAAATTAATTTAAAACGGGTGGCGAAAGCCAAACACACTCTGGCTAGGCTTATAAATGCCCTAGGGCAGATAGCTTAGTATGAACATATGAACTTATGAACCTATGATGGCCTGCAACATGTGCTCAGACACACAGCCTCTACTAACAAACAACTAGACCCAAAACGCAAGCCTGAATAGGGACAATGCTACACTACCCACACTACGTAGGTAAAAAAAAAATGCGTTTTAATTTAAGCACTTGGGCTTCAGGCCAGTTGTTTTACATTAGGAAGGTTTGTGGTCTACATTCCTATGGCAAGCATGGTAGCTTACACCCTTCTAAGTTGGAACTGCTGGTTGAAGGCTTAATGTGTCTGATTTTCTAAAAGTGTCTTAGTTCTGGTTTAAGCACTTGGGCTTCAGGCTAGTTATTTTACATTAAGAAGGTTTGTGGTCTGCACTCTTGTTCATAGGTTCATAGATTAGTACTAAGCTAACTACCCTTGTGGGCCATTTCAAGCCTAGCCAATTACCCCATGTGAGAATCAAGACCTGCACCTTATGTCTGTAAGGTAAACACCTTAACCATTATGCCATCCTCCCACCCCGAGGATAGATTCTGCCCTTCTGAGCTGGGAATTGCTGGTTGAAGTCTTATTGTGCCTGCTTACTTGAACTGTTTCTTTCTAAAATTGGTGTACCTTGTTTGCTGTAGCATAGACTACAGTCAGATCTGCTGAATCTAGCTCTGTTTGTATAACTTGAGCACTAATCCAGGACATCTTTTTTGGCATGGATTCTCCTGCATCTTAGTGGCAGGAGTGTGCAGTTAGAACTCGTCTGATTGAAGTTTGCTGGAACAGGGCTCAGTTTTGAGCTTTTTTATTGGTTAATTGGTTAATTTGTTTAAATCCATTTTCTCTTGTTTGCTACTGTTATATTTAAGTGTGTATCTGTTTTCCTATGTTAAATTGACCTAAATAGAGTTTAAATATCTTTAGTCATGTGGTTACAGGATTTGCTGCATCCAGATCTGTTTGTGTGATTCTTATGTTTCCTGCTACACCATCTTGAGTTGGCCAGGGCCTGCATGCACTTATTGGGAGTACATGAACTGGTTGGAACATGTCTGGCATAGGGTGTTGAGCTAAGAGCTCAGGGACAAGGTTTGATTGATCAATTCCAGTATTTTTATTCTACTTTTGTTTTTGTGGTATTTAAACCCTGCGTTTGCATGGATTTGTGCTTGTTTGCATGGTGTGCACTGCCACTGTGCTGTTTTAACCATTTGCTAGGTATCTCAGCTTTATTTTTTCCCTTACCAGCACTTCTGTGTAAGTGAGGCCCTCCCTTGCAGCTACTGTATTTATTTTATTCAGCCTTACTCACACCTATAGGTACTCTCCTCGGATAGTACCCACTCTACTATCCCTGACCTCTCTTCCACAGATTCTGACAACCATGGGCAGACAATTTCCTATGGTTTCTCCTGCTAGTCTGGTTGATATGGGCATCCTGAGACAGTGTAGCAACTGCCTTATGTACACCGACAACCCTCTACTACTACTACTACATAGGAATACAACATGTGAGAGATGCATTCACATTAAGAACCTAGAATCCATGATGTCTTAGTCACAAGCCAGTACATCTGGCAGTGAAAAGGTTGTCTGCACAAATACTATGAACACCACACATCTAATACCACCCATACCTGTACAACACACTCCTACATATGCGGAGGTTCTCAACAAAAAACATACCTAAACAAAAGAGACCTTCGAAGCAAAAACACACACTCACATTACAACCCAGAGCACCAAGAATCAAACGTAGTACACATGTCTATGTCTTACAGCCTCTAAGGCCCAGCCACAAACCCAACATACTAGTTATAGGAGACACCTCTACAAGATGTGAAAATATCCTGGACCTGGTCCTAACCAAAATGAGTAGCCACTGTAGCACCCCTACAGTGTCATCCTCCTTGGTAAGATCCGACCATAAAGCAATCACTTTTGAGGTCACCATCTCCCCTGATGCCCCCCCTGTCAGGGTCAAACAAAAAAAAATTTCCAAAGCTAACTACAATATCCTGAGAGCAGGTATATGCAGCTTCACAGCCACCATCCCTTCAGTTGGAACTAGCATTAATGTCCAAGCCTACACCAAAAAACTATATGAGCACCTACATAGCTGTATGGACTCAGCAAAACCTGACAGGACCAAATCATCCTCCGCAAGGAAGAGTAAAACATTTACAATAAATAAACTCTATAATAAAAGGAAAAAATTGCTGTCCAGGACCAAGAAGGAGCAGGTGCCAAGTTGGAAGCAATCTCGCCTTTGTTTGAACAAGCAAATAAGGTCACTGGTATAATCCTCTAAGGCTAACTTTGAGTCCAAATTGGCCACATCCACTAAGGACAATCACAAGGCCTTCTTCACATATGTCTGCAATCTCAAAGGTAACACCCAAATCTGCTCTGAACTGGTAGTCAATAACACCACATGAACAAATGCCATAGATGTAGCCAACCTGCTGCAGACTGGTTCAATGAAAATGTCACCACCCTGTCCTCCCCATCAGTAAACCAGGCCATTCCCAGCACCTGCTCACCTCCCCTCATCACCAGGTAGAAAGTCTCTAATGCCCTTTCAAAGGCAAAAAATACAGTCTCTGTGGGACCCGATAACATCCCTGGCTATATCCTACATGAACTCAGGCATGAGCTCTCAATTCCATTAGCCACCCTATTCAACCAAAGCCTGTGCACTGGCTTCATCCCAGCCAAATGGAGAACAGCCACTGTCATCCCTCTATGCAAAGGTGGAGCATCCAATAACCCAGGCAATTACAGGCCGATCGGCCTAACTAGCCTGCTCTGCAAGGCCATGGAATGCATTATCCTGGACCTTATAAACAAGGACATTGGCAACTTCCAAACGCTTGACCTCACACAGTTTGGTTTTGTCAAAGGGAGATCATATCTGTTAAACAAACTTGGTTGATTTCTTTGAAACAGTCACCAAAGCCATGGACAAGGGGAAGACAGTGCACACCACTACCTTGACCTAGCCAAAGCTTTCGACACTATTCCCCACTCGGGCATAATAGATAAACTCTCCCAGCTGGGCATCAACCCATATGTTACCAGATGAATAGATAACTGGCTCACTGGTAGAACCCCCTCAGTCAAACTAGGGGAACTCACCTCTAGTAGTAGACCCTGTAATGAGCAGTGTACCCGGGGCTTCTACTGTTTGGGATATACTTTTCTGAGGTGCAAGCCAAAATCAGTGGTCTCTGGCTGACCAAGTTTGCAGATGACTGCAATCTGGGCACTGTCTTAAATTCCCCTAGTGATGTGACCATTCTCCAAGAAGACTTTACCCAAACTAATAACTGGTGCCAGAAGCATGGCCTCACACTGGATGCCAACAAATGCATCATTATCCCCTTTGGGGAAAATGGCATCCCCACTAGTTATCACATTAATAACAATATACTAAGCACACAATCAGTCTTGAGTGACTTGGGCAATCTGGTTGATAGCAACCTGACTTTTGACCACCATGTTACCTCTGTTGTACAGAAGGCTTTCTACATGGCCCACCTCATAACTAAGGGTATTTCATCCAGGAACAAGGATGTCATAACATCCCTGTACTCCTCCCTTATCTGACCCATTATTGAGGACATGCCTTGCCAAGCACATGCAGCAGCTGGAGAGACCACAGAGGTTCCTGACCAGGAAAATCCAGGGTATCAAACACCCATCCTATACTGATCGGCTAAAAGCTCTGTCCCTCTACTCAGTCTTGTACAGGCTGCTCAGAGGTGACCTGTGTCTGACATACAAGGCCATCTCAGATACAGCCTTGATGGAGTTGCTGCATATCTGTAAGTCAAACTCCACTCATGCAACCTGCACACAAGGCCTCATCCTAGTCTATGACATTAACTGAACTTGTTGGCAGAAGAGATTTGTGTCCCAGAGACTCCTCCATCTGTGGATAGAGTTCCTCTCCATGTTAAGTAGAGTACCTCTCTAGCCCTCTTTAAGAGGAACCTAGATGACTGGATGGGAAACAGAAAATACACCCCTGGGAGCCTACCTGTGTCCCTGCTAGACAGAGAAAACAGGTGCTGACTTTGTGGGAACATGGGTGAAATTCTTGGCTAGGCTTATAGGTGCCTCCAGGCCAATAGCCTAGTATCATCCTATGAACCTATGAACCTATTGAAAAGTTGTCTGAGTACATGAGACACTTGCTACATTGTCTCAGGATGCCTATATCTAACAAGATGGCCATAGAGACATTAAGAAATTGCAAATTCATGTTGTCAGGACCTGTATTACAGTTGGGCTATTATATTTCAGGGTCTTGGTTTTACAGGGGTCAACTGAATGGTGTCTAGGGTGAAGGATAGGTGTTAGTGCTATGATCTTAGTGATGTAATACACTATCTAGCTGCCCTAAGATTAGATCCACACAAAGCTTTTCTGTGTTGTGGGTTAAAGTCCTAAGAACTAGTTTTCCAGGTTTGCTACTATACAGGGTACTGTTAACTATAACTAAGTGGTGAACAGCTCTGTGAAAATGCGCCTAATTCACAGCCGACAGAAAAAGGTGAAAACTAACTCCTGCGCCATCTGGCCAATACATGACCACACATTAAGCTCCCTGAATTGCCTTCCAACTCAGAGAGACCAGTTAAATACCTTTGGCCAAGTGTGTTCCCCAACTCGGACTGACCAGGTTATTTTACACTAGAACTAGAACAGCAGTCCCGGTATTCTTAATGTGAAAAGGTATTGGACACAAATCAAACAGACTGACCAGGCCACTTTACTACTGCTACATGAATTGTAATCCCAGTGTTCTTAATGTAAAAACAAGTCTAACAACTAGCTACAAGTAATTACAAGGAGATTCAAACGCAGAGAAACCAGCAATGAGGAACACACACACACGCGCACGTATACACACACACACACACACACACGCACACGCACACGCACACACACACACACACACACACGCACACACACACACACACACACACACACACACACACACACACACACACGCGCACACACACACACACGCACACATACACACACACACACACAGTTTCAGAGTACACTAACAGTCTAAGGGGAGGGTCTTCCCAGTTTCTTCTGTCAGTAACCAGCAAGATGAACAAAGGAGATGACACTGGGAGGAGCTTCTTTGGCTAGATATACATAAGATAAGAGTGGGAGGAGCTTCTATGGCTAGATATACATAAGATAAGAGTGGGAGGAGCTTCCAAGACTAAATATACAGTAGGAGCAAGCAGCTCAAAAGCCTCTAAGTGTAAAACCACAACAGGAATAGGGAGGGAACTGAACTCAGAAAAACACTTAGGCACAGCAGAGAAACCAAAAAAGCAATGCACACAGTACAAATCATTTAAATGAATAGCTTTAACGTCAGATAAAGAGCAAAACAGGTAAGATAAGTGCAATTATAAATCTCCTTAAAATGTACTTTTCCGAGGGGAAAATATAGTCCCAATGCTTGTCATCATCTTTCAGCAGTGAGATTGTGGGGACTGCTTGTGTAGTGTAAAATACCGTGGGGGGGGGGGGGATTTAATACAGCAAACTCAAAGAAAAACATCTAGGCCTAGCACAGAAATCAAAAAGCAATGCATGCTGTAAAATTACCTTAAATTAACACAAAACTGCATTTAATTGGTAAGATAAGTGCAATTATAAAGGTACTTAAAATATACATAGCTGAATGCAAAAAATGTAGTAAAAATGCTTTTGCTATCAGCTTGCAGCAGTCTCAATGCAGTTTCAAGTATCATGGTTCAGCCAGCACGCGCCTTTCCCAAATAGGTCATTTATGCATCACATATCTGATGTAGGCAGGGTTACCTTTGGGAGGAGGAGCAGGGAAGATCCAAGTGGCCAGGGGGTGTGAATTTGTTTCCTTTGCAAAAGGAAGAGAATGTAATACTGTGATATGAAGACCTACAGCTGCTGGTTGGCAGGTCATGCTATGTTATGTTACCCTTTTAATGAATAAACTATTACCCAGACTTGTTGTAGCCCATTCGACTTGAGACATTCTTAAATTTGGTGCTGGTTTCAGAAATGTTTATGTATAAGAAGTCTGAGATACTGTGATCTGGCCTAACAGCCATACCTTCATCAGACATAAAATCAAGGTATTGTCCCTATGGCTTGTCTGGATTTTGTTAGACTAATCCACATCAGACATCGCTGTCAAGTTTCTGCCCCTCTGATATGTATAACTACTGCACTAAAGGTGTGCATTGATGAAGACCCTTCTGATTCTAGTCCATGAAATATATTTTTTACACATACAAACAAGCTATAACATCAGATCTTCAGGGACTAATATCAGAAGTGTCTGTCACGTCTCCTTTAACCTGCGGATTTGCTCTCATTTTCAGTTTAACAGTGGACTTTCCCCTTTCTCTCTCTGACCATCTGGCAGTCCAGATGTGAACAACGTGTGTGGCTTTAATTTAATTGTTGTTTTTCTGTCATTACAGGTAACACTTTAGACCTTGGGTGTGGGGTCAGTGGGACTGAAGGTGCATCCAGTGAGGGAAAGCTTTGAATTTCCTGACAGTGCCCTCTAGAGTAGGGAAGCTTAGATTGTTGAAGGCCCTCCCGATTTCAGTCCATGAAGATCTGGAATTATGCTAGGCCACCACATAAAACAACTTTCCTCTAGAATGTTAATTTGCATCATTCATTCATTCGTAATCACAGTTAATTAGTCATGTTATTAGTACTACACAGTGGCAAACTACTGTTTGTTACAGATTTACTTAGAAATCAGTTATAGCAGTAATGTGCAGTCAGCACAAACAAGAGACATTAATGGTTAACCTGAGGCTAGATAAGAAGCCATGATGTTTTGGAACTTTGGTCTAAGGTTCTTCCATTCAGAAGTAATTCAAAATCATATAGGAATTAGTTATCCCTTGTTACAGAAAAGTAGGTGTTACTAAACACTGATGCTTATGTTTTCTTTAATGTTATTAGTTTTATTCATATGATACTTTATCAGATGATTAAAGGAACCTTACGAATTGTAATATTATTTGTTACTACTGAGCTGCATTGTCGCCTCACAGCAAGAGGTTCTCCGGTTCGATCCTCGGCTGGGGTGCCTTCTGTGCGGAGTCTGCATGTCCTCCCTGTGGTCGCGTGGGTTTCCTCCAGGTGCTCCGGTTTTCTCCCACATCCCAAAAGGTGGATTGGACACTCTAAATTG